>NC_053168.1:16082500-16367500 GCF_016835505.1 Polypterus senegalus
ACGGATTTTAGAGCCACCATGAATAGTTATTATGATGAATTGAACATATAGAGTATCAGGATTAAGTTAAAGTGAAGTTATGAGAAGGCCATGTTAAAGTAATGTGTTTTCAGCAGTGTTTTAAAGTGCTCTACTGTATCAGCCTGGTGAATTCCTATTGGCAGGCTATTCCAGATTTTAGGTGCATAGCAGCAGAAGGCCGCCTCACCACTTCTTTTAAGTTTTGTTCTTGGAATTCTAAGGAGACACTCATTTGAAGATCTAAGGTTACGATTTGGAATATAAGGTGTCAGACATTCTGATATATAAGATGAAGCGAGATTATTTAAGGCTTTATAAACCATAAGCAGAATTTTAAAGTCAATCCTGAATGACACAGGTAACCAGTGTAGTGACATTAGAACTGGAGAGATGTGCTCGGATTTTCTTTTCCTAGTTAGAATTCTAGCAGCTGCATTCTGCACTCGTTGCAAATGATTTATGTCTTGTTTGGGTAGTCCTGAGAAGACACATATATAGTCACGCACATGCACATGGGAAACAGCTTGAGAGCTCTTGTGATGTTGATTACCTGCAGAACCCAGGGTTGGAGTGGTGGTCTAATGCCTTCTGTCTTCTTCCTTTTGCAGAAGACTGGAAGGCACCCCACTGCCAACATCACTTCCACTGTCCACCCTCCTGGATAAACCTTCCTGCCAAGTAAATATATATAATTGGGAACCGGCCACCTTGCTCTCAGTCCTATTTTGAACTCACATGTAAATTATTGCATGCTGCATTATTGTGCATTATAGTGGGTTACCAAGGTGGCGCCCCCACCGTTGCACTTTGTTATGTCTCCTTTTACAATGTATACCGAGTTAGTGTTGGGCTCCATCAAGGTTATTTCCATGTTGAAAAAGTAAGAGGATTAAAGACACAACGTTTTAGCTATATTGCCTTCATCAGTTAACCTGTAACTGTTTTCATATATATACTGTATATAAAAAATAAAACGTGTGTCTAAACTTTAATACGTGCACATACTTAATGCATTCATGTCTGTGTTTTTGTGCTAGCTTGCTCACAAGATAAACAAGAGTAATAGAAGCTAGCAGTTCTAGGACAGTTCCAGTGTAGTTTAAGGAAAATACTTTAAATCATTCAGTGTTGTTTGCCCATTTCTCTTATAAAATGCGAAAGTAAAAATCTTTTCAAATATCATTTCAAACCTGAGATTTGTTATTATCTTCTTGCAAAATGAAAGCGAGAACGCTTCAACTTCCACTGTGCAGTTTATGACAAAAATGAAAAGTGGGACTTAACTGTATGAGAGCTTCTACAGTGGCTCAGAAAATCTTTTAACTTGCGGTGGATTACACATCAGCCTGGTTTGAGACGGACAGAAAGAATCAGAAGCCATCATCATTCAGTAAGGTTAATTTTAAATGTGCAGTCGTCTTTATAGAATTCTTTACTTGTTTCGCTTCTACCCTTTGTGGAGCCTTTCAGATGCTGTTATTTCAAATAAGGTTTTATGACAGTAATGAGGTTGTGCGTTTTTTTTTATTTTTTATTGAATTTTTATAACAAAGAGTACACAACAGATTTGTGTTTTTATTGATGCATTATACATTCAACTTTTATATAATTTAAGTAGCTAAGAATTGAAACCTCTGTAAAATACATAATGCAGATGTTCAGGTTTTGTTTTCTCTCTTTACGTTTTCTTTATGTGAAGCCTATGAAAGAGATTGCCACGAATGTGATGAATAGAAATTCTTGGGTGAATTCCAGGGAAACTTGGATGGAGCGTTGCCTTTGTAATTTTATCCTTAACCATTTATTCTTTAATATCCAAGAAGGCTTTAGTGAAAGAGGGTTCAAAAGAATACATTTATACATTATAAAAGATTTGACAAACTGTATATTGCTTTTGGAGGCAGCTCAGCTTCAACAAAAAAGAATATATTACCTGACACATGAAATGATCATGAAATGATTCCTGCTTTTAAGAGTATTTAGACACTTACATAATACCACTTGGCCTGAACAGTAAAAAAAGTAAAAAAAATACATATACTGTATATTTTTGGGCAAACTAATTAAACATCTAGAAAATCATTCACGTGGTAACACAAACATGTACTGTATATGTAGTATGGCACACGAGTCTAGGTGGCACTTTTTGGGCTCTGCTAAGGTAAGAATCCAGGTGGCGGAAAAGGGTGTGACAAAGTTATGGACTAATTGTCCTTATTTGCCCCTAGAATGGAGGAGGACACCACTGAGAAGCACTGACCTCACTTCCTCTCAGGACCATAGAAGCCTCGGCCCTTCAAGTTAATCCACAATTTATCCAACCTCAGCCTCGGATGTCATTGTCACTGAAGTACCAGCATCAGAGAAGGACAAATATCTTTTCTTCAGTCTGAAGAAGCCTATTTAAAGAGGGCAGTCCCTTGATGGTGGTGGACCCACAAAACCACCCATTAAACACATTGAAAATAATAGATGCAGTTTAGTCACACAGATTGGAAGGTTGTCGGTTTGAATCCCATTAACGGAAAAAGTGATTCCACTCCATTGGACCCATGAGCAAGGCCCTTAACCTGCAATTGCTTCGTCCTGTGTATGACGTTAATCTGCAAGCAGGTCCACCGACTTAGAGAGAAGACTTGAAGGTTGGTGGCAGGATTGGTACTCCAGCAACCATCAAAAACCTCACACTGTTTCATTCCATCTCCACTAGTGTGGTGCTGAGGTGTCACCCGCTGCATGGCTGCAACTCAGGTCCCAATCCGGGTGGTTAATTGTGTGGTGGGTGCAGCAATGAGCTGTATTAGCACATGCTCCCAATCTTAGACACACAGAATCTAAACGGTATCCCAAACTAATGAAATACAAAAAGTAATACAGATAAGTAACATAAAAGAAAGAATCAAACATGAACCAAAAAGACATTAAAAGGAACGAACACTGACTAAAACAAAAGAATAACGAGCATCTATACAGGAAGTCATTGTTCATTTGGGACCTTCATACCAACAAAGATGCCCCCTCCAAAAGCTATTCTTACGCTATGAATGCCAACTTCATGTCACACATGATGTTCTGCAACTTTTTCTTCTTCTTTTCTTTCTTCCTTTCCAAACTGGACATTTAATAAGTGTGTCCATTGAAGCCCTAACCCTTCATTTTGTCTATAGGGTAGCCTTCAAGGCCCTTTTAAGGTAATCACTTCCAGCTCACAAAAAGAGATGCCACTGTTGCTACTCACCTTCTCACTTCCACACAGCTCTGAGTGGCTAGAAATAGAAGATGCAAAGACAAGTTAGCATCACTCACACAAGCGCTGAGCCTAACCGGAAGAGGTCTCTATAAGAAGCACCTGTACCAAAATGGAGCCTCTTTTGAGCAAATGCAAACATACAAAGTGGGTGTGTATATATGCACCGATCAGCCACAGCGCTAATAGCCTAATATTGTGTAGGTCCTCCTTGTGCTCCCAAGCAGCTCTGACCTGTTGAGATATGGACTCTAGTGGTATCTGGGATCAAGATGTTAGTAGGAGATCTTTTCAGACCTGTAATTTGCTGAAGTGGGGACTCCAAGGACTGGACTTAAGTTTATAGCACATCCCACAAATGCTTGATCGCATTCAGATCTGGGAAATTTGGAGGCTAAATCAGCACCTTGAACTCTTTTTCACATTCCTCAAACCATCCCACTGCCATGAAGGGGTGTACAAGGTCCGTAGCAGTCTTTAGGTAGATGGTACAGTATGTTTCAAAGTAACATTCACATGAATACCAGGACCCAAATCTTCCGAGCAGAACATTGCCGAGAGCATCACATGCTTTCTGTGGGCTTGCCTTCTTCTCACAGTGCATCCTGCTTCCATCTTTTCTCGAGAAAAAAAACAATGCACATGCACCCAGCCATCCACATGATCTAAAAGAAAACCTGATTCATCAAACCAGGCCACCTATTTCCATTGCTCTGTGGTCCAGTTCTGATGCAAGCGTGAACATTGTAGGTGCTTTCGGCAGCAGACAAGGGGCGAAATGGGCAAGTTGACAAGCTGTAGCAATTCATGCTACAGTAGCTCTTCTCTGGGATCAGACCAGATGGGAGAGATGTATATAGTAGGTGCCAAACTGGACAGACTGGCACCCAACTAGGAAGGAAGATGGGTCCATACCCTGTGGGGAGGCCGTAAGGGAAATATATGGGTGGACAGGCATCCTGGCTGGGGCAGTTGTGGATTTATGGCCAGGAAAATTTAACAGAAGGACATGGAAAGACTGTCTCTTAGGGCTACAAAGTCCCCCAATATGTCAGATGGCATCATCACATGGGTAGAGCTTCCATTTGTACACTGGCAGGACACCTTGTAATGTGTAATCATGTGACACTGGAAGTACTCCCAGGTTTGGCATAAAAGAGGCTGCTTAACCTCATCCAAAGGAGTTGGAGTCATGGAGGACAAGGCTTGCCTGGAGGACAGTAGAGGAATTATTATATTGGATGGTGCTTGTGATTCTGGGTTAACAGAAGAACCTGTGGAAGGTATTTAGTAAAATAAAATACACTTTATTTGTACCTTAGACTGTGTTTGTGCACTTATGTTTGGAGTCAGGGGCTCAGTAGCGCACACCTACTACATATACAGTATATATAAATTTTGAACTGGATGCTATATAGCACCCAACCTGGCACAGACTCACTCGGGGACATGTGTAAAAAACACAAAGACTTTTATTTTTCTTCAGCTGGGGGACACGTCTTCCCCGTGAACCCTCCAGCCACAACACAGTCCCAAAGCACTTTCAGAAAACCACAATAACACTCCCGTTTTGAACCACCACTCCTCCCTGGCAACCTTGTTGTCTTCCTCCCGATTCTGGCCCTGAGTGGTGGTTGCTGGTCCTTTTTATAGCCCACCCGGAAGTGCTCCAGGTGCTTGATCACCTGTTCCTGATTGCACCTCCAGGCGGGGCTGTAGAGTTGTCCAGACTGGCTCTGGGATCCATGCAGCACCCCCTGGTTGCCACCCCAGATCCCCACAGGGTTGTGGAGAACTCCATCTCCCATGGAACCCTGCAGGAAACTGAGGTACCATCATCAGCCTGGGAGGCTGCCAACAGGCGTCCCGGGGGAGGTACTGTGGAACCCATGGCTGCTCCCCCAGAACATACAGTGTTGGCCAAATTATTATAATATTTGATCTTTTTGAGAAGTTTGTTGTAATTTTCTGTTTGAATCAAATGATGTTGCTAGTATTTTCACTATTATCACTCAGATTGTGTTGCAAATGGGTATTAATATGATTAAGAATTGTTTTTGCATGGTTTTTGCATGGCTTTGTCTGAAAAGAATATTTTTTTGTGGGGTGACACAAAGGCATTAAAATTTGGCCTATTTCTGTGTTTTGAAGACAATTTTACAACATGACATTTTCGCTATTTCTGCACACCTTTTAAAACAGTTTGAGCTTATATATAAATAAGCCTGCACATGCAAACAAATTCTAACACACAAATTTAGTTTTTGCGGAAGTTTGACGCGAATCTTCTCTGGAACTTGTACGAAAGCGAGAATGGGTAAGAAAAGTGACATCAGCCCACGAAAAAAAGGCCAGGTTAGAGTTTTGCTGGAAGAAACAACTATGACCCAGGTGGAAATTGTTAAGAAACTTGTTGTTTCTCAAGCATTTGTCAGTATTTGTCGAAGGAAGTTGAAAGGCAACCAAGGATTCTCTCCAAAACGTGAAGGTTCGTGCGGCAGGAAACGCCTATCAACATCCAGAGATGACCGGAGAGTGGTCAACATCTGTCTCCATCACAGGAAAGCCTCCTCAAAGCAACTGAAACAGATGTGGCAGGAGCATGGAGTTGCAGCCAGTTCAAGAACAGTGCGTCGCCGGCTTTTTACAGCCGGTTTGAAGGCATGTCGGCCCTTGAAAAAACCTAGATACCATGGATTCCGGCACTTCAATCAATCAATTGCTTCAGTTGTGTATTAGCGGCTCCTTGTCCGTTTCCTTTCGCAGACGTGCTCGTCTCCATTGTCTAACAGCGGCTAAATGAGTTTTTCTCTCTTCAGAGGTTTCGTTTGTCGATGTGCTCACCTCTCTTGTGTATCAGCAGCGGCGTTTTCAATTTGGCGACAGAGTTGCTTTCTTTGCGCTTCATGCTGTAGTCTCGCACTTCCAGGACAGACAGACAGACACACACACTTCCACGTGTAGATGTTCATATATAAGATATATATACCCATGAAGATGGTTGAATTCTGTAAGATACTCTCACCCAAAGAATTAGTGTAACAAATTAAGAGACAGAAAAAGCTCTACATGCTCCCAGGGTGCTTGCCAGACAGGCTTGGGCCCCATTCTATCACGTTATGTATCCCCTTGCCCACCCACACAATTAATGCCACAAGCACCAAATGAATCTCTCGATCACAAATTTAGCTTTATCTCCCTCTCTCTCTAATTTCTGGTCACACTACCACCTTGTCAGTGGTGCTTTTGACCTGTTTGGCCAGCTGCCACCATGTCCCTCACTAAGAAAATATGAGATGAGATGATATGACATAAATCACGTGAGAATTTAATTTTAGTGTCAGTTTCACAAAATCAAAACTTACCTTTTTCATTCATTGGTTGTCACTGATAATAAAAAAATAATTGTTTAATCAGCATAAATCTGATATACTGATTTTCTGAATGCACCTACCAAAAGTGATGAAAAACAAGATATCAAACGCACAGATTTTTTTACAGTAAGATCACTGTAGGTCGAGGAGACTGAATTTTTAATCTTGTCACAGTAAATATGGAGATGCTTTTTCCAGGTGTTATTTTTTTCACATGGGTTCTCCAGTTTTTCTCTCAGGATCCAAATACAGCAGGTTAGGTGAACTGGTGTCTGTAAACTGACCGGTGTGTGTGTGTGTGGATGTGTATCTGAGTTTTCTATGGATTATGTTTGGTGTTCTTTGTATCTTGACACATCAAGGATAGGTTCTGACCATCCTCATGCGGTTTGTCTGTGTTTTAGAAATACTTGGATAAGATAAGGTTTTGGGACATACGGCATGTCTGTAAAACCACTGTTGCCACAGAATGTCAGTAAATTTCACATGGATTTTCATGGGATATATCTGGAAAAATTGTAAAGATAGATGTGCCTTCTACGGTTACGCAATCGTACGCATCGTAGCTATATAACAACAGGTACTGTTGTTCAAATTATGTAGCTCTAGAAGGCTCAAGTGAGTTGTTCACCTAACGATGTCTCAAGCATGAGTCCTCTGATAAGAGTTCTATGTTTGGAGCTCATTTTTCGACAAACTTATCCAGTTGACCGACATGGTATGAATCGGTTAGACGTGGTTTGATATTGGTAGCACAGAGCATAAAGTTCTTCCTGCATGTTTTCCGCAAGAACCTCAAAATCCAGTGGGAAATTACATTTTAACTGGAATTTTACTGACATGTCGATCTGCACAGGACAACAGTAATTTAATCTATAGTTGTTTTTACTAACTTTTTATAGGAAGTAAAAGAGTTCCATAACCTTTACTGAGATGTGAACATACAGTCCATAAAAAGTTACTGACATGAGCGACTCAGATTGGACAAAATTTACAAAGGTCCTCCAGTAAAACACTTTATTCCACCTCCTGGTGTAAACTAATCCTTTCCGAATAGTGCTTCAGATATAGAAAAATATTATTAACGATAAAAAAGATTTAATCTTTCAAGTCATTTTTTCAAGAGATATTCAATGCGAACTATGCAAACCCAAACAAAAGTATACCATGATGTGATGAGAAAGGATTTGTTGTGCGTTTTTACATAAAATAAATAATTCTGAAGTGCATAAACTCCAGCCAGACACAGGTCAACATGAAAAACGTACACGCGCTGCTCTGAGGTTGATTAAGGTGCTTGGCTGATCGCACATTCACGTGCAGACGCAAGTGGGTCAGTCGAGTGCTTTGTTCACACCTTGGAGTCAATGACTGCAGCACATGTGCCTAGCCATAGCTTAAAAGGAACCCTGGGCAAAAGAATAGGAAGAAAATGAAAGAGAATGGGAGTTAAAGAAAGAGAAAGTGAGAGGCAGGATCGGGAGAGCCTGTGCTGTGAGAAATAGAGGAAGGTGGTCGGCTGTGAGCCGCAGAGAAAGGACAGTGTGGCTGACACTCTCCTTTTGAGCAACACGCAGGAGTAGGAGTGGCCTGTGATGTGGCACCTCTGCCAAAGGACTAGCGACGGGGACATGAGCCAGGTTGTAATGGTTGACTGCACCGGTTGGCAGACGTTTCCTCTTGTTGCAAGGCCATTAAGGGATAAGCAGAGGAGACGCAACAGTTTAGAAAGAAGCATTGGGGCTCATGTTTTACAGGGAGACCCGTCCGAGTTTTAACCTCGTTTTTAATGGAAACATTTATTCTATGTATGGATTGATTTTAACCTCCACATTTCACTTCAGTTTTACTGATTAGCACTACACGTTTTTGAGCAATTTGTTTATGTTTGGAATAAAAGCACTAATGCCCTTTACACCTACCTCTTGATTGTATGGGTGTGTCCTCATTTGCCTGGCTTATCCTCAGTTATGACTATAGATGGGATCAAGCTGCCAAAAATACATTGAGCCAACCCTAACCCTAACCCTAACACATGAGGATAGATATCGAAATTCAGTTCTGAGAAATTACTAGCCTAAGTTATTATCTAAACTGAAAAAAATGTAATAATCAAACCAACAACTTTCTTTCTTTCTTTCTTTCTTTCTTTCTAATACTCATTAACAATACCCGTGCTGTTCCCCTTGCCTTATGCCCAATGCTAATAGCAATTCTTGTCAGGCGGGTTCAGAACATGGATGCATGGATGAATGGATGGATTGGCTCAGTAATCTGCCACTCATAAATTACTTAATAAAAGAAGCATTTAGTGAAATGCTCTTGTCTCAAGAGGCACAGGATGAGTGCACACTTGAACTTTTCATACTCAGCTCGTAGAGAAATCTTGGCTGCCAGTGCAGTTCTTTCGAAAGGTTAAATACTGCTTTTCATGAAATCTGTTTTCTTCCCGTGTATCTGTGGTAACAGCCATGCACAGTACTAATAAATTTTTTCCAATGGCATCGGTATGGTATATGTCCTTTATATTTTCTATTTACCGTCCTAATGTAAGAGGGGATGGTAGGCAGAAAAGGGTGACACAGGGAAAGATTAGGGCTGAGCAAGGCACTAAATGAAAGAAAGAACCAGGTCATGTACCCCTCAAACAATAGAGGGTATTGACTTAACAAGCTCAAGGGATGCCCAAGTCCCCAAATGCTTAACAGGGGATTGGAGAACCAATTGGATGACATACCTGGGCCACAGGATGTGAGATATTAGATCATCTCATAGCATTTTCTAACCCTTTTAATCAAAACCAGGGTTGCACTTGGGGGTGGAGGGGTGAGATCTTCAGCCTACTCCTTCTACCATAGGGCACAAGGCAGAAACAAACCCAAGTCGGACTTTGTCAATCGGTTAGAGACTGCGTATCTCTATTCAGCCATGTTGTGTGGAAACAAGAGGTCACAGAGCAGGAATGAGCCTGGCTAAAACCCTGACCCTTTAAAGACTGAGGAAAGCTAAGGGACTCATTGGTCTCGGGAACTTCCAGAGGGCACTGAAACCTGGTGGTCGGAAAATGAAGCTTAAGTAAGTAAGTCAAAATCATATAATTAATTAGATTTTTTTTGTCTAAACCAAAACGTTACCCAAAAATCAAAATTGTTAAATCACTTTTCATGAAATCTAAACCACAACTGCATGACCCCTTGAGGAGAACGTATCCACAATCTTAGACAATGAGAGATCTTTGCTGCTGGTGTTAAGTCTTCATACGGATGACGTGGCATCGGCAAAACTTCCAGAAACTGTTACCAAGCAAATTGAGAGTGCGTCCTAAACTACAGGTGCTCAATAAAGCAGTGCCAAAAATGAAAACAAAAATGGTGCTACATCAATTTGAAAACGTGACAGAATCAATATTAATGTTATAGCCACAAATTAAACTCACAGCACTGGAAAACTTTATAGAGCTGGCCCCAATCCCAAAAGTGAATTCTAGGTCTGGTTCACATTGACACTGCGAGGGGGTTTACAACAACAACAACATTTATTTCTGTAGCACATTTTCATGCAAATGATGTAGCTTAAAATGTGCTTTAAAAGATGAAGACAGAAAAATATAAAAATAACATTAGTCAATACTAAATAACAAAGAATAAAGTAAGACCAGGAAAAAAAAAAAACAAAACAAAAAAAAATTCAGAGGGCTAGAGAAAAAAAGCAAAATCAGGGGTTCCGAGGCCACAGGACCACCCAGCCCCCCCTTAGATAAATGATCTCAACCAGTCCTCATGGTTTTCAGGCTCCACGTGGAAGAATTAGATGATGGTGGTGGTTGTGGCGGTGAAGCAGATCCCCACCACCGAAAAAACAGAAATTGAACAGCAGAGAAATTAGAGGTTAGTATGAATTGCAGAGCCATGATAAAAAATGCTAATTCAAGGCATATGCATAACGTCTCACAGGTTCTCAATTGTATTCAGATCTGGGGAACGTGAGGGCCAGTCAATGGCATTGATGCCTTCATCACCCAGGAACTACCTACACAATCCTTGAGGCCAGGCATTGTCCTGCCTCCTGTCAGGAGCAACCCAGGGTCTACTGCATCAATGTAATATCTGACAATGGCTCTGAGGATTTCATCAGCATGATCTGCACCGCCACCACCTGATCAGGGCATTGTGAAGTCCCTACATTGATGGAGTGAATGCCAGATGTCCACATGACCATCATCATCATCTAATTCTTTATGAAGCCTGAAAACCATGAGGACTGATTGAGATCATTTATGGTAGGTAGAATGCTCAGTGGGAACTGGGTGGTCTCAGGGCCATGAAACCCCTGCAGATTTTTTTTTTTTCTTCCAGCCTTCTGGAGTGTTTTTTGTTTTTTATCTCCTCCCGGCCATCAGACCTTACTTTATTTACTTAGTAACACAAAAAAGAAAACAAACAAAATCTGCAAAAATCAAAAAGATTGTGGTCAGCATTACAAGATATTCCTCAACGTCATAAGGTGACAAATGAATCCGAACAGCTGAAGTCAGAGAATCTGGTAATTGAAACAAACAACTTCCTTCTTTGAAAGGGAAAATGCAAAAACAAGTCTAAGCCTCTTCTCAAGAAACCACCAGAACAATGGACAGATGATTCACTATTCAAAGAATTTTCACAAATATTCTATCTTCAAAGAAGACAATAGATAGATAGATAGATAGATAGATAGATAGATAGATAGATAGATAGATAGATAGATAGATAGATAGATAGATAGATAGATAGATAGATACTTTATAGTGAATGAAGCAGTTGAAAGAGGAATAAATCTCACTAAAAAGTTAAATTATATATTGACACAACGATGAGGAAACACCAATTTTTCGACTGGTCGCAAACCACCGCAGGATTTTGCCAATTTCATCAGTGTTGATGTTGCAGACTTACAGGTGTGGAACAGTTGCCTGCAGTTCAATTCATATGACATCAAAACTGACAAATGGAGTGACCTCAAAATGTTTTTAGAACATCCGAACAATCCAGATGAGTACAGACAATTTAGCCCAACAAAGCGCGTACATCCTATCCACTTAATTCTTCCACAATAGCATCAAGTCGAGTTTTGAAATTTCGTAAAGTCCTACTGGGTACCACGCTACTTGGTCACTAATTCCATGTGTCTGTGGTTCTTTGTGTGAATAAAAACTTCCACATGTTTGTGTGAAATGTATCTTTAACATAGCCTTGTGGGGCCAGACATAAGTCTCAAATGAGAAAACACATTGTGGTAAAAAAAACTTGTCAGCAGACAGAAAAAGGTGTGTAGGGGATGGCCTCCCCATATACCGAAAAATCAGCAAAATAAAGGGTTCACTACTGAACTGACTAACAGGTTGAGTCTGGGCTACAAATATGGTGGATAAAAGGAAGAGTTGGAGTCAGGATGCCTAGAACACGAACTGATGTGGCAGGAAGATGGATCCTGGGTATGGGAAGTGACATCATCAGGGGTTGCTAGAAGTGATGTCAACAGTGGGTGGACCGGTATCTAAAATCCTACCACGCTACTTGGTAACTTATTTCCTGTGTCTATGGATCTCCGTGTGAAGAAAAATTTCGTAATGTTGGTGGGAAACTTACCCTTAGCAGGTTTCCAACTTTGCCCCTGTGTCATTGATGAACTAATTTTAAAGTCACAGTCTTGATCCACTGAACTAATCCCCTCATAATTTTAAACACCTCAATCATGTCTCCTCTTAATCTCCTGTAAAGGCTCAGCTTTTTTAATCTTTCCTCATATCCCATCCCCTGTAGCCCTGAAATCAGCCTTGTCACTCTTCTCTGGACATCCTATAGTGCTGTTATGTCGTTTTGTAGCCTGGAGATCAAAACTGCACACAGGACTCCAGATGAGGCCTCACCAGTTGTGAGAAGCAGATCATGGAGTGTTGCATAGTTTACTGTCAAAAAATGCAAAGAGTACGTGACACGTGTTTCGCCCTCATTTGAGCTCATCAGGCATACACACTCTACTGCACCCCTTGCGGGGATCGAACCTCGGATGTCAGCGTCAGAGATGAAGTCCCTACATGCTGCACCATGGCGTGTAGTTCATATATTTGACAGCCTGTAGATCGGAGTAATTACATTCATTGCATTTGTAGTCCGAGTCCCAACCTGATTGTATGGGTGGTTACCTACCAGGTAATGCATGTGGTTGGTCTGCCATTCGGCAAACTTCCACCACGGGGCCCTCTTTCAGTTGTCAGAAGCAGATCACGTAATGTTGCGTAACATAAAGATCAAACCTATATATCAATATATATATAGTTCAATGCAAAAGTTAGGAAACAATAAGATAGATTGTACATATATACGGAGGGTCAGCTCCGTAGTTGGACGGTTGGGAGACAAAGTCAGAGAGGCGAGATTGCGTTGGTTTGGACATGTGTAGAGGAGAGATGCTGGGTATAAAGGGAGAAGGATGCTAAGGGGAGAGCTGCCATGGAAGAGGAAAAGAGGAAGGCCTAAGATAAGGTTTATGGATGTGGTGAGAGAGGACATGCAGGTGATGGGTGTGACAGAGCAAGATGACGAGGACAGAAAGGTATGGAAGAAGATGATCCACTGTGGGAACCCCTAACTGGAGCAGCCGAAAGAAGAAGAAGTACATATACGGTATATAAAGCATGTGCATAAATCTGAAATATATAGCAACACATATGTCAGACACATTGGGGAAAAATATTTGAGGAAGCTTGTAAAAAATCTTGTAGAAAAAGACCTCTATGAGTCAACATTTCTTTGCATAATGAAGGAATTTTGGACAGGTATTAAAATAAAGATGCCGAGGATGAGATCAACACTGGTATATATAGAAAATGAATTAACATAGACCTGTGAGAAATACATTTTTTTTTCACAGAAACTGTTTTTTATTTTTTATTTTTCTTACTTATGGATTAAAGATTTTGCTCATGTTACATGGTAGATGCAATGTCAGCAGATGCCTGTTGTTCCTGGAACAACTTCAGAATTGTTACTTTCAACAAATCAGCTTTAAAGTTAGCTTGACATCACAGAGCAGCAACTTTAAGAAAATGCAAACAAGATCCACTGTTGGAGGATAAAACACTCACTTCCTTTGTCATTGAGGAAATATTTTGCAAAATTCTCCAAATTTGGAAGTAAAAAGTCACCATTTAAATTTCTAAGATAAGCAGATCTTTTATGAGTGTTATTAATGGTTGTAAAAGGATGAGCTTTCTGATAACAGTCCGAGCTTAGTAACATTATCATAAGTCCGGGATCTCGCAGACATATCCTCTGTTTAGATGTCTTTCTGGGTCGTCTGTGCATTTTTTTATAAAACTGTCAGTTTGTCCGTGTTTTTTTACACTGCGGTCCATCAGTCTTAACCTAGTTTCCTTTTTTTCAATTCACGTCCCTTTTTTTTTTTATTTTTACTACTGCATAATTCTTAACAAACATCAAATGAACCTGCAAAGTCAATGCCATAGATCAATGGTTCTCAAATGGTGCACTGTGCACATTAATGAAGTTAATAAGTGTGGAGGATGGCCGGCCGTTTATCCCGGCCAATACCCCCAAGCCGCCAGGTGGAGCCCTCCTTGCAGCATGGAGGTCCCCAGAAGACCAGCAGGGCATCATGGACAATGTGGTTTTTATGCACAGCCCTGCTGGATGCCATGGGGGCAACAAGAGGGAGCTGAAGGGAGGACCGAGGACTTCTTCGTGCCCTATGACCCGAACGTTCGTCATAGGAAGAGCGACAGGCTTTCGGGTTGAAGAGAAGAGCTTTTACCTGACCCGGAAGTGATTGAGAATCACATGGACTGGGGATTGGGAACACTTCCGGGTCAGGAGATATAAAAGACTGTGGGAGCTCCCAGACGGCGAGCTGAGCTGGGTGGAAGGGTGGCAACACGTCTGGGAGCTGGAGGATTCTTTATTGTTATTGTGTACTTGTGATTTATGAGTATAGTGGTGGAGAGTGTGCTTTGTGCACTGTGGAGATTTAATAAAGTCAGAATTTGGACTTTTACCTGGTGTTTGGAGTCATGGACAGGGGTTCAAGGGAGCAAGAGCGCCCCCTATCTACCACCCAGGCATTCAAGGACTTACATTACATGAAAAGAAATCCCAAACTCCAACTCCACTATACTGAGAAAATCTTTTTGTATTTTAGTGTTCTCTTTTTTTGGATCGGGAAATATGGTAGACCTACTACTTAGTGATGTCTGAGGTCGACTTTAATGATAGTTGTTTAACTATAAAAGACCATCCTGGAATGACAAGTTTGATGAAGTTCCATAAACAACAGAAATCTACCAACATCAAATCGACCACAGTCATATACCAATGACAAGCAAGAATAAGAACCAAAGATCGAACGTCAAGGCCAGAACGTAACTCAAAAGTCAGGAGAAGGTAGGAGATTAAATATCAAAGAATTAACTAGAGGCACATGCAAAGATTCTTTCTTTCAAAAAGTTGGCAACAAACTCAGACGTAAAATAACTGCCAGTGCTAAGCATTAAACACCTTACATTAATAATGTCAAACGTCGCAGCCTCTGGGAACTGGGAGCCACATCTTCTCAACAGGATTCACAAAATGACGATGCGTACAACAGAAATAAAACGTCATCACTGATTTATCAAAACAAGGGGTTAACTAAAATTTGCTTCTTCAAAACAACAACCATAAAAGAATGGATCCAGCCGAAAATGGTCCTTGGTAGCCCAAACAAAACATAAACCATAAATTAATTTTCAGTAAAAATTCATCTAAGTAGAAAACAATTTTGAATTAACCCTCACAATTATAGTTAGTGTTTTAGGAGGCAGAATATGTCTTCAGTTAAAATTAAGTTCAAGTTGATTGTCATAGAATAAAGTGAAATTCTTAGACATTTTTGTAACTGACTCATTAGACCTAATTAGAGTGGTCTACACGAGAACAGGCCATTCAGCCTAACTGACAAATATATGGAGCTCTAAATGTTTTCAGAACATTCTGGATGAGAACAGGCCAAAGCTCAGCAAAGCTCACCAGTCCGGTCCACTTAATTCTTCTAAAATAACATCAAGTCGAGTTTGGAAAGTCCCTAACGTCTACGGTCTATCACACTAATTGGTCACTTATTCCATGAGTCTGTGGTTCTTTGTGTAAAGAAAAACGTCCTAACATTTGTGCGAAATTTACCCTTAAGAAATTTCCAACTGCGTCCCTGTGTTCTCGATGAACTCATTTTAAAATACCAGTCACGATCGACAAACTTGGGTAACTCTACCAGTAAATAAAAACAGAAAATGATAGAGTTGAGTACCAGCCAGGTATCTCATTTTATTCAAATAAATGAACTCGAAATTACCAAAATATTCAAACAAATGGATGTCTTGCATTCTGTCTGGAAAATCTGCTTCTCCGGCGTGGTCTGAATGGACACCAACTTCCGGTGGCTTCGCTCTTTAAATAGCTTCTCGGGAGGCAGAGGCAGGATATTTCTGGGGCTATGCAGGAAGTGACATCACAGCTTGTGTCAAGACTCGTCCTCTGGATTGCGAAAAAGAGAGAAGTGGTAGTTAGCGATCACTTTTGCCCTGACATTGAGGATGGCTGTGTTACCTCAACAGAGCCGACGGGATTCTCACCAAGAGCTTATGTGCAACACTGTTTACTCCTGAACTAATCCTCCACAACAGCTTAACCCTTAAACTGCCACTAACGTGGGGAGTTAATGAACCCCCAGACACCAAATACTTTTTTGCAGAACTTTTTAAGGAAACATCACAATCAACCAAGAAAAGGTGAAGTTTTAATGGAACACATATATTTTTTAGATATAAAAGAGCATCACAATTAATGCAACACTGATCATTTTACACACTGCCAATAAACTGTAAAAACTACTGCAACATTTTCTTATTATATGTACAAGGTGCAACTGATGCCATTGATGACATTCAGTATATCACCGACTGTGCCAACTGCGCTTAGAGGCCAGCCAGAGGCCAACGCTGATGCTGGCCAGCTTTTCTAGTGCAGCGGATGAATCCCAGTGACAGTGATGCTGATTCACTAGGGGGCGGCAGTGGTCACGAGCTGGCTGCTCAACGAATGTACGGCACGGACAGATCAGCACCGGTGTGCTGGCAAATTGCACTGGGAGCCGACTATAGCCCGCTGCAGTGTTCAACAAATGTATGTTGCTGAATATACTCGGCTCAGGCGTGCTGAAAAATTGCACTGGGAACCGACTATAGCCCGCTGTGGTGTTCAATGAATGTACGTTTCTGAATATGCTCGGCTTAGGCGTGCTGGCAAATTTCATTGGGAACCCACTATAGCCTGCTGTGGTGTTCAACGAATGTATGTTGTCGAATATACTCGGCTCAGGTATGCTGGAAAATTGCATTGGGACCCAAATATAGCCAGTTACGGTGGTTTAAGGGTTAACATTGGGTACTGCTTTTGTTGGAGTAGTTGCATTTGTAGCGTTTCTCTGTGATAAGAGGTTGGTGGCAAAGCGTGATTTTAGTTAAAAATCGTGAATCCTGGAGCGTGCAGGCTAACAGTGGGTGCATGTGCATGTATGAGCATGCATGCTCCGCTGCGAGATTGATTGGGGTGTTTGGCTGATTGAATATGGTGATGCGTAAGTCAGTATCCTGCACACCAAAGATGTCTTTAGCAAAACCAGTTTTATTTCCTCTCGAAAGAGGAATAGTAAGGTTATTTATTGTAGCGGGATCTACCATTCTACTATACATAGACACAGACGGGTCAGGGGCCAGGGCAGTGGCCAAGTTATAATGTTCCCTGCATCACCCATTGGGTGACTGGTACTTTGTGCATGGCAACGGTCACCTTGTAATTGTATCTGTGGTGGTGCTAATAAGAGAATGCCTTGGTGACATACAAGTAACCTTCAACAGACGTGGCAGTCGCGCTTCAGCATGTCGTCTCATTGGGGAAGGTCTCAAAAGAGACAATCGCGCTTCTGCGTGTCAATCCATTGGGGAGGGTCTCAAAGAGTTGAGAAGTCTCACAGTATTTACATGCAAATGTGAGTGTGTCAGTCAAGTGCTTCATTCACACCTTGGAGCAGGTGGAGGACAGCACCTGCACCTAACTGGTCCTATAAATGAGGACTGCATGGCAAAATCGGGGACAAAAATGGAAGAAACTGAAAGAAGTAGGTAGGCTCCTGCTGAGTGATCTGGGGAGCAGGAGTGACTGACTGCTCCAGGAGGGCTCCTGTGTAAGTCCAAAGAGTGGAAGCGGGAGTTGGAGGAGCAAGGCTCAGCATGGTGCCCCACTGAATGCCGAGGGGCCGGTAATGGGGACCCGACCCAAGCCGTGTTATGGTTGACTGTGCCTGTTGGTGGATGTCTCATCTGGCTAAAGTTTGTAGAAAGGAACGGTAACTGTGGCTCAGGATTGGTTTTTAAATGACAGATTCGGTCTTGGATTTCAACCTAATTTTTTATTGAATTTATTTATTGGTTCTAACCTCCACAAACACAAGGATTTTATTAATTACTCGTTTATTTGAAGATGTTTTGTCCTGCAGATTGGACACGTTATTTGGTTTTTAAATAAAAGCACTCCAACAATTTGCACCCACCCCTTGCTGACTGTTTGTGTCCTCATTTCCCACCTCATCCTAAGGTACATTATTGATGGTTCCAGGTTCGAGGTGACCCGGACTGTCACACTCTCTATTGTGTAAATTTTATAAATTAATTCATTGCAAAATGGTGACCAAAAGTGCACCCTTAGTAGTGTTTTAATTTGTTCCAGCTGTTATGAAAGAGTGTGTTACACGTGTCGTGTGTAAATTCACTTGTGATCAGATTAGTTCAAAGAAATGAAATTGAAATAAAAAAAGGATTCCAATAAGTGGATGTCTTTTATTCTGTCTGGAAAATTTGCTTCTTCAGAGTTGGAGTTGCATTCACTAAGCAAGCTAAGTGGTCTGAATGGACACCATCTTCCTTAGTGGTCGGATCCTTCAGATTGCACTCAGAGGCGATTAGAAACAAAG
The DNA here is from genome assembly GCF_016835505.1 of Polypterus senegalus. Classification (NCBI taxonomy): domain Eukaryota; kingdom Metazoa; phylum Chordata; class Cladistia; order Polypteriformes; family Polypteridae; genus Polypterus; species Polypterus senegalus. The sequence continues at coordinate 16,101,200 of NC_053168.1, forward strand.
AGCAATCACCTTTCACACAATTATAAAGACAAATGCATTTTTAAGGAACAATCGCATAGTTCCACAGTAACATCACATCCCTACCTGAACACAATGTAGACACTAGGGATGCATTTTAACGCCAGGTGTGAATGTAATCCTTCTAAATTGTATCTGTACATAAAACATGTTACAGCCAGGTACAAAAAGTGGCCATTGATGTCTTGGCTAAACAGTGCCCAATGAAAGAAGCACAAAACTGAGATATCAGCATACTTGCATGAAAGCACAGGGTCCAGCATAAATCAAAACGATTTCTCGAAAACAAAATTAAAAAATGTAAAAAAGCACTGCAGCCTCCTAGACAATGGTCTTCCATAACCCTTGTTAATAACACATGGTGCACCTGCCTCAAACTCTAGGTCTCTCTGAAATGCTAATGATCTCATTTGGAGCCAGATTGCATCACAGCGCTGGCTCATCCTCTCAGCATAATACTGTAGCTCTGTTAAATAAAGAGCTCTCGGCCTGAAGGGAGGATGGGGGAGGCAATAAAGAGTTAAACAAATATAGGAGCATGTTTTAAAACTTTTGTTGTTATGAGATATACAACATTCTAGACACTTTCTGTACCGTAGTCATTACAAGTCATTGGAGACCAGAAGAGAAATTGTGCCATGTAAAAAAATGTGCAAATCAAAGAGTACAAGGAGAAACTGCTATAAAAAACAGTGCCATTCACATCTATCTATCTAACTATCTAGAGAGAAAGAAAGAAAGATGTCAAGGCACTATATAATGATAGATAGATAGATAGATAGATAGATAGATAGATAGATAGATAGATAGATAGATAGATAGATAGATAGATAGATCGATGAAAAACAACAACATTTATTTATATAGTACATTTTCATATAAATGATGTAGCTCAAAGTGTTTTACAAGATAGATAGACAGACAGACAGACAGACAGAAAGATGTCAAGGAACTATATGAAAGATAGATAGACAGACAGAAAGATGTCAAGGAACTATATAATAGATAGATAGACAGACATAGAGACAGACAGACAGACAGACAGACAGACAGACAGACAGACAGACAGACAGACAGACAGATAGATAGATAGATAGATAGATAGATAGATAGATAGATAGATAGATAGATAGATAGATAGATGAAAAACATTTATTTATACAGTACATTTTCATATAAATGATGTAGCTCAAAGTGCTTTACAAGATAGATAGATAGACAGACAGAAAGATGTCAAGGAACTATATAATAGATAGATAGACAGATAGATAGATGTCAAGGAACTATATAATAGATAGATAGACAGACATAGAGACAGACAGACAGACAGACAGACAGACAGACAGATAGATAGATAGATAGATAGATAGATAGATAGATAGATAGATAGATAGATAGATAGATAGATAGATAGATAGATAGATAGATGAAACACATTTATTTATATAGTACATTTTCATATAAATGATGTAGCTCAAAGTGCTTTACAAGATAGATAGATAGACAGACAGACAGACAGAAAGATGTCAAGGAACTATATAATAGATAGACAGATAGATAGATGTTAAGGCACTATATAATAGATAGATAGATAGATAGATAGATAGATAGATAGATAGATAGATAGATAGATAGATAGATAGATAGATAGATAGATAGATAGCAGGAGGTCCAGAGTGTGTCCTATAATTGAGCCTGCCCTTTTAATTAGCATGTTGATTCTGTCGGCCTCTCTTGAAGTGGTATTACCAGCCCAGCACACCACAGAGTAGAAAATCGCACTGACTGTCACAGAAGATGTGAAGGATGTCACTTCCCACATTACAAGAATGCAGTCACCTAAGGAAAAAGAGCCTGCTCTGCCTTTTCTGCTATAGTTCCTCTGTGTTTCAAGACCAGACCAACATGTCATTAATGTGGACCCCCAAGTACTTGTAGAAGTGGACCACCTACACATCCACTCACTGAACAGTGACTGGACATAGAGGCTCTTTGGTGCATTGAATGTCAATAACTGGGCCTTTGGTTTTGCTGATGTTAAGATGCAGTCATCTTTGCACCAAGAAACAAAGGTATTGAGGTAAACTCTTATAAACAACATTGGGATTTGATGTCATCAAGTCCAGGCGGAATTTCTTGTGGTTGGTCTGGAGATGAAAAAGAGGAAGTATCGGTGCACTCAGCCACCCCCTGGTCCGGCATGGAATTATCCGTTTTTGAGCCCTTCAGCTGACCCCATTTCTCACGTGAGTAACAACATGCCCACGCAAATGGACCCACATCTCCCCAAATCTGTTCTATTCCATCTACATTGGATCCACATAGATTTTAGGATCTAGTTCAAAATTCTGTTATTTACTTACAGAACTCTGCATGGTCAGGCTCCTCAGCATCTAACAAATCTCCTTCAGCATTACACCACAGGTCTTGTTTTGTGATCTGCTCAGTTAGACCTTCTTTTGGTTCTTCGTTCCACCTTAAAGACATGTGGGGATCACACATTCCAGTTCATGGCTCCAATATTAAGGGCCAGTCTTCCACAGACCCTCAGATAGGCAGAATCTAATGAACTGTTCAACTTAAGAAGCTTTTTAGACAGGCATTTGGGTGGCTTGCCATTTGTGGGTGACTTTTATATCGTCCTTGTATTTTATGCTGTTTTGATGTTTTATCTTATTGTGTATTTTATTGTCCAGCACTTTGTGAGTTTTATCTGTAACAGGCACTTTATAAATACATTTTTACTTACTTCACTTATCCCATTAGTTTGTAGTGATTGCCAAGAAAAATAAAATGTAATCCTATGTTTTCATGGAAACAGAGCAGAGCTTCTGATAGAATGGGACCCAATGATGACCAACACTGGCAATAGCAAACAATATAAAACGTCAATGAAAAAAATCTCACAATACTTGTGTCATGTAATCTACACCTCAAGTCATTTTCATCGTAATCAATTTTATTTTTTCCTAAATCCAAAAAGTGAAAGTAGTCCACAAAATGGTAGCATTTTCATACGAGGTTGCTTTTTGAATCGAAGGCCCGCCTCTTCCCCTCATTCATTGGTCAAGTGTCCTGTTTTCAGTTTAAAAGCACAACCCTTTTTTGAAATAGCTTTCCGTTTATTGACTTTCATTTTTCTGAATTTTTTTATGTTAATAATAAAGGTGGCTTAAGGTATGGATTATGTGACACAAGAAGTGTCAGATTTCTTCATGGAAGTGTTATACTGTTTGCTATTGTCCATTGGTGGAGAACATTGGATCCTATCAGAAACTTTGTTATGACCTTTCTTCACAAAAACATGAGATTAAAACTTTTTCTCTCCCACTGCATTACAATTCGCCAAAATTGAGTGAAGTGTGTTGTCGGACTTTATTGTGGTGTCTTGTAGTGTACCATCCTTTGTAGGTCATTTGTTTATTTAGTGCTCCTGTTCCACGATATGAAAAGAATCAAACACGGTGCACGTGATTGTCATCTGTGAATGAACCACAGAAATTCGCATTCTCACGCGGGTCCTTGCTGTGGGCGGATCGTTCGTAAAGGCAAATAACTTTTATTGAAAATGGAATTTGGACCTTGTAATGATCCTTAGAGAAGGGCGATGTCTAGTATTTAGTTCTCTCTGATTACTGATTGATATTTTTGCTGTCAGGGGGTCAAAGGGGACTTAAGGTTGTCTAGGGAGACTGAAAGTTGCCAAGATTTTTTTGTTTGTGAAATCTGAGCTTTTTCATGACCCCAGCTGTTTCAAATATTGAAATTCACTACCTATTCCAGTGATGGCGAACCATTTAGAAACCAAGTGCCCAAACTGCAATCCAAAACCCACTTATTTATCGCAAAGTGCCAACATGGCAATTTAACCTGAATACCACCTAAAACTGAACACCAGCATAACCAAGGAGCTGGTGGTGGATTTTAGGAGGCCCAGGCCCCTCATGGACCCCGTGATCATCAGAGGTGACTGTGTGCAGAGGGTACAGACCTATAAATACCTGGGAGTGCAGCTGGATGATAAATTGGACGGAACTGCCAATACTGATGCTCTGTCTGTCTATCTACTGAGCTTTTAGTTTAGAAAAGCCACTCATACATTAACATATTTTGTCTTAAAAGAAAAACATAATAATGGAGCTTTCAATGATACAAACAACTTTTTGTTGAAAGGTAAAAGTTTGCATTCGGTATGCTTTTGAACAATTAATGTGCTTTTTGCTGTTGTATGCATGCTGATAATTTGTCTAACCTTGGCTCATACTTTGTAAGTTTGAGAGCAACACATGCAGCACTCAGGTCATCTGTTAGTCTGTTTCTGGTGTCAGATTTGATTTAATTCAAAGCTGAAAACAGCTGCACACAAGCATAAGATGTTCCAAACAAAGTAAGGAAAGCAATCTCAAGTGCCTTCATTGACTTAAGATTATTTGGCAGAGAATTCCACACTTTAAGGATTTCATTTTCATAACTAACTGTGCTGTCCTTTGTCATCCCTTCGATCCTCTCAAGTGTTTCACGCAGGTCTTCCCTATTAAGCTCCGCCCCAAAGCTTCCATTATATATTACGGGTCGTGGATCAGGTGTGGCGATTAGCAACTCCCGGCAATAATTACAGATGCGGACGACTCCTCACCTGTGCGCTTAAGCGAGGACTGCCCGCATCACAAAGCTCCCGGAAACCGCTCCGCCACTCTACCATAACCCCCTTTAAGCTATCTGTTAAAACTGGCCTTTTCAATTTTGAGCTGTGGACCTGCTATACCACATCCCCTCCAACCCCACCACGAGAATCACAGGCTCAAAAGGCTGCAGTCCGTGCCGCACCCTCAAGCAGCATGTGTGCCGCCCGCCTTACCCCAGACAGGAGAGGAAGGAAGCGCTCCCATTGGGCTGCTGGGCAGAGGGGCGGGTGATGTGAGAAAAGTCCTCCGGCGTGAGGGGGAGCGGTAAGGGGAGCAGCCCGGCCCCGCATTCCTCTGGCTTTATAGTAACGAACTCTGTGCTCGGGCGACGGCGTGCGTGCCCACTGAGAGGGCTCTGAGTGCCCCCTTTGGCACGCGTGCCATAGGTTCGCCACCACTGACCTATTCAATTATTTCATTTTTTTTATTATTTTAAAATATTTTCACGTGACCTCATTAGATGTCCAGTGACTTCAAGGTTGGGGAATACTGACTGAATTGACTGCAACACTTGTTGCTTGCCCTCGGCTCTACTCTCCTGCTGGTGGTCCTGGCAGTAGCATAGCAATCTGAATTGTGTGGCGCTACTGTATTTGAACTGCAGTACAGGTGTAATTGGGGGTCCAGGCTTGTCATCAGTGTTTCATTGCTTAGCAGCGCACCAGCACCTGCTGCTTCAGAGAGGTCTCCACTTTCCAAAACACCTCAAATGTTGATTGTGTGTCATTTGTTTGCTCCACTTGATGCTTCTCGGGATACCTCAACCCCTAAAGGTGTCTAAACATCATGAGGGACACATTTTCAAGATTATTGACATTTACAAGGTTGATTGCTCAGTTTAAATTAAAATTTTATGAGTCAAAAGACTTTTTTTAGTTCAATTTGTTCACTTACAGTATTGTACGTGGTTCAGAAATGACAAACGTCTTCATCTTTAAATGTGACATTACTTTTGTAGCAGGTTCGAACATAAATAAAACATTTTCTAGGATGTGCAGGACATACAATTCAATGCAATACAATTTATTTTTGTATAGCCCAAAATCACACAAGACGTGCCGCAATGGGCTTTCACAGGCCCTGCCTCTTGACAGCCCCCAGCCTTGACTCTCTAAAAAGACAAGGAAAAACTCCCAAAAAAACCCTAGTAGGGAAAAAAATGGAAGAAACCTTGGGAAAGGCAATTCAGAGAGACACCCCTTTCGAGGTAGGTTGGGCATGCAGTGGGTGTCAAAAAAAAGAAGTGTAATAGAAATATTACAAGTACAGAGCATAATTCAACAGTAGATGATATCACATAATACGATTTGGATTTGTTCAGAGTTCTGGAGACCTTGGCCATCAAGCTGCCTCCCCCTATTGGCCATTCCACAGCTGAGACAGCCAAGCCGATGGAAGGACCCCTCTACCTCATGATTTGTGACTTTACCTTCTTCTTCTTTCAGCTGCTTCCGTTATGGGTTGCCACAGTGGATCATCTTCTTCCATATCTTTCTGTCCTCGTCATCTTGCTCTGTCACACCCATCACCTGCATGTTCTCTCTCACCACATCCATAAACCTTCTCTTAGACCTTCCTCTTTTCCTCTTCCCTGGCAGCTCTATCCTTAACATCATTCTTCCAATATACCCAGCATCTCTCCTCCTCACATGTCCAAACCAACGCAATCTCGCCTCTCTGACTTTGCCTCCCAACAATCCAACTTGAGCTGATACTCTAATGTACTTGTTTCTAATCCTGTCCATCCTCGTCACACCTGATGCAATTCTTAGCATCTTTAACTCCGCCACCTCCATCTCTGTCTCCTGCTTTCTGGTCAGTGCCACCGTCTCCAACCCATATAACATAGCTAGTCTCACTACCATCCTGTAGACCTTCCCTTTCACTCATGCTGTCACAAATTACTCCTGACACTCTTCTCCACCAGCTCCACCTTGCCTGCACTCTCTTCTTCATTTCTCTTCCACAATCCCTGTTACTCTCTACTGTTGATCCCAAGTATTTAAACTTATCCACCTTCTATAACTCTACTCCCTCCATCCTCACCATTCCTCTGACCTCCCTCTCGTTCACACACATGTATTCTATCTTGTTCCTACTGACCTTCATTCCTCTCTAGAGCATATCTCCACCATTCTCGGGTCTCCTTAACCTGCTCCCTACTATCGCTACTGATCACAATGTCATCAGCAAACATCATAGTCCACGTGGACTCCTGTCTAATCTCGTCTGTCAGCCTGTCCATCACCACTGCAAATAAGAAAGGGCTCAGAGTTTATCCCTGATGTAATCCCACCTCCACCTCGAATGCATCCATCACTCCTACCACAGACCTCACCACTGTCACACTTCCCTTGTACATATCCTGTAAAACTCTCACATGCTTCTCTGCCATTCCCGACTTCCTCATACTTTACCACAACTCCTCTCGAGGCACCCTCTCATATGCTTTCTCCAGGTGCACAAAGACGCAATGCAACTCCTTCTTGCCTTCTCTATACTTCTCTATTTACTTAGGCAGGCAAAACAACTTGGTAGGTGGGCAGGGGCACCAAGTGCCACATTTGAATACCGAGAAGAGAAACAGAAAAGGTGAGGGTTAGTAACAAATTATAACTATCATATTATTTATGTTTTAGTACTAATGACTAACAACAGAGATGCAGTTTGTACAGTTAATCAGCAGCATAGAAAAGGTTTAGGAACCACTGTCTTAGAAGAGAGGTAAGTTGTGGCCATGAGAAAATGCACGTGGTCAGAAAACAATACTCAGATGGGTTCTGGCATTCAAGTGATGATTGACTGGTATTAATGGGAGCAAAGTGAGCAAAGAAAACATTCTCCACAACATTACACCACCAGTAGCCATCTGCACTGTTGACACATGGCAGCCTGGGTGCATGGATTCATGATGGTTGTGCCAAATTAAGACTCTGCTATCTGTGTGTCTCAAGCTTCATCAGACCAGGCTGCATTTTTCAGGTCTTCAGACTTTGCAGTTTTGGTGAGCCTGTGCTCACTGCAGCATAGCTTTCCGTTTTTGTCTGACAGGAATGAAACCTGACGTGGTCTTCTGCTGTTGTAGCCCATCCACTTCATGGTTCGATGTGTTGTGCATTCTGAGATGCTTTTCGGCACACCACAAAATGGTAATCTGACTTACCGTAGCCTTTCTGTCAACTTGAACCAATCTGGCCACTCTAATCAACAAGGTGTTTCCATAACAGAGAACTGCCGCTCATTGGATTTTTTTTTTGTTTTTCACACCATTCTGAGTAAACTCTAGGGGCTGTTGAGTGTGAAAACCCCATGAGATCAGCAGTGACAGAATAGTCAAACCAGCCCGTCTGACACCAACAGTCATGGCACGGTTGTAATCACTGAGTTCACATTTTGTCCCTATTTGGGTGTTTGATTTGAACATTACCATTAAATCCTGACCTGTTGTAATAAATGGAGCAGGAGACAGCACAGAGGTTTGGGGTTCTCCGGCCCCGTATATTGTCTGGATTCCACTGCAGACAAATAAACAAAAACAGGTCAGATTATCGAACATAAAAGTCCATAAGCATGATGCCCAACCATGGCGTCCTCGGCCATTTTATAAGGGAGGAGCCGGAAGTGGAGGAATGCTGGGAAGGACCGTGAGGGAGGATGGGATGGATGACGTCAGGGCAAGATGTCGGAGGAAGGGCGGAAGTGCCGCACTGCGGTCAACCGTCAGCTATGGCGGAGGGAGGTCTTTTTTCCTATGAGGAAGCAGAGGGAGAAAGTTAATACCCCGCCATTCCCTGCCGGCGAATACGATCCCAGGTGCGCTCGAATCCGTCCGCGGCCTCCTACTCGCGTGTGCGTGACACCTGTATCTGCTTGATTTGATGGCCTGCATGCTACCACATGATTGGCCGATGAGATAATTGCATGGATAAGCAAGAGTACAGGTGTAACAAATAATTTGCTCAGTGAATGTACATGCAAGATTCAAAATTGTTAAATCTAAAGTGTCATGTGTGAGTCTTACATTGACAGTTAAAGACACTGATTAACCTAACCTGACCGTTTTAGGGTGTTTAGAGTAGAAGCCATGTATCTGTAGTGCTAAAACAACAGCATACACCACTGCACAGCCACAATTTAAAATAAAATGGAAGGCCTTCTGAGACATTTCAATAAAGCATTTAAACCTTATCCTCTGTAAACTCTGACTGCTGAAAATTTTATGATTTCATGTTTTCTTTAAATATTCAGTGATTGAAAGATATAATAAATAGAATAGATGTGTATTGTGGTGGGGCTACAGAGCGACAGCCTATGATTTAGGAAAAAAAAGTAATTCCCCGAAAAAGATTTAATTTGCAAATCCAGCCTTCATTTAAAAATAAATAAATTATGCTCAGTTGAATAATACCTTTTTTAAGTTCTAACTTGAGAATGAAAAAATGCATTTACTAATTAAAGTGTGGATTTTATTTTTTTTTTTTTTTCAATACTGGTCTCAGCCATGAAGCTGTATTTGACACAGAAGCTAAGGACATGGATTAGTGTTCATTGCAATTATGGCAAGCTGCTTATTCCAGTATCTAAGACATTTAAATCATTCCTATTGCCTCATAATGGTGGTTTTGACTGGGAGCTTTCAGCAAGCTGCACTCTTGTTTTACATTTAATTTTGGGGAAGAAGATTTGGCCTCAGGTGCAAAAAAGTAAGAATGCACGTCCTTTCAATTCTTGTTGTTTTGAGATGAGGTCTTAAATCATTATATCAGCAATGACAAAAACCAGCATACAATACTTGGGCGTTCAACACAACTACAAGGTAAAGCTCCATCTTTATAGGCACACTGCACGGTGAACAACTGCTCTTCCTGACTGTTCAGAGATCTTAGAAAATGTGAACAATTTACACTGTCAAATTATTTTCAAACTTAGACTTATGTCCTGCTTCTCTAGTTTACAACAATTGTCATTCTAAGGTTGTTTACAATAATAATCAATACAGTAACTGCAAAAAGTCCCAACGTTTGTATTCTTAATTGATTGACTGAAATGCTCTTTAAGCGCAGTGAGCACGGGATTCCTCCAACTACTTCACCTTCTTACCAAAGTGAAACTGGGCTTCAATCCTGCCCAGAACAGGCTCTTTACTGGAACGTTTATTCCACAAGACTGTTTGGTCCAATAGGAACCTGACTATTAAAAATCAGACGAGCCTGGAAGGCAAACCACATGTGTGACACTATCTATCTATCTATCTTATGGATAGTGTTTTTCATACCTAACTACGTAATTCACGATAGTTAACCTTCATGTACATTTCTATATACATTGCACATAAAAATTTCTTATTTTTAATGAATATAGCACATCTATCTATCATATAGTACATTTCCTATCTATCTTTCTATCATAAAGTGCCTTTCCTATCTATCTATGTATCTATCTTATGGACAGTGTTTTTCATATCTATCTACGCAATTCACAATAGTTAACCTTCACGTACAATTCTGTATATATTGCACATAAAAATGTCTTATTTTTAATAAATATAGCACATCTATCTATCTATCTATCTATCTATCTATCTATCTATCTTATCCTGCCTACTATACTAAAATCTATCTCTCTATCTTATCCTGCCTACTATACTAAAATCTATCTATGTTATAAATATTGTTTTTCATATCTGTCTACATAATTCACAATAGTTAACCTTCATATTTTGAAAATACTGCCCATAAAAATGCCTTACCTTTTATGAATATAGTGCATATATCATCCATACATTTATGAATATAGTATAAGATAATATCATGACACAAGCATGAAAAAACATACTATGGTGGAAAATGTGTAAAATATTCTCTGGAATTCCTTTAAACTGAAAGATTTAAATTCAAGAAATTTTGAAAAAGGTACCAAACATGCTGATACATAATTATTCAGGGTGTTCTGTTATGCCATTGTTATATCATTTAATGAATAGTAAAAGACAGCTGTTTGTCATTTTAATTGGCAAGCGGCTAAAGAATTTAAACAACTTGATCAAACCTTAAAACTATTATCCTGCTATATCCAAGTTAAACAAACATCTCACTATTATGCTTCTACAGCTGTCCAATTAATTGTTCTCTGTTACAGATTTTCTAAATGTAATGTATAATAAATGAGAGTATTATGAGAGAAGTAAACAACCTACGCTGAGGATTACATTACACTGCTAACCATAACCTTGTTATTGAGCATTTAGAATTGTTCAAGGTTAATTGTATATTGTTATGTTATTTTCTTAAATGATTTAATTCATACAAATTAGACATGTAGTATGCCATATTTATAGGTAAGTGACTTAAAAACTAAGCAACCCAGGCAAACCTAAATATACTATGGTCCAGTATACATCTGCATTCAAAGTAGCTACCATCTGTCTATTAGGCTTTCACAGCTTTCTAAATTCAATTCATTTAATATTACTATTAAAAAAAATCTTGAATAATTAATGAGACAGTGTACTTACATAAAAATGACTAAGGAAACAAGCCATTTCATCAAACCTTAAAGTAGAATGTTACACGGTGTACTGCTCTATTCAACGTAACTACCGTATGACTAGTACGCTTCTATAGCTGTTCAGATTCATGGAGCTTTTTACAGAATTTTTCAATTATTTAATGAAAAATACATTTTTATAGTATATTCATCTTTTAGATAACTTAGTAAAAAGTAAGCAAGTAAAGCAAATTTTAAAATATTATGATGCACTGCTCCAGTATTAAAATAATTGAATTTTAGGCTTGTGCAGTTTTTTTAGGTTTTTATTGCATTTTGTTAAACTATTTTTAAATGTAGTTAATAAATAATGAATGAGATTTGTATGTGCTGAGGGACTAAAGATGTAAAGCAACCCTGTTAAAACTAAAGTATTGTGGTACATGGACTCTTAGGCTACTACTGCCCGAGTTTATTATGCTTTATTAGAGTATGTTTATTCTATTTAGTTACTACTATCTAAAGACAGCATCTCACATTAATACTAACAAGCGAAGCAATTCTTGGAGTATAAAAATGTAAAATAAAGTACTATAAATATCTGACTATTTAGCTTGCATGTTTGAATTCACTTTTGTGAATACCATTTTTATTATTACTTATTGAAGAATTCATATTACAGGGATAATTTATTATTATTATTATTATTATTATTACTAAATCAGTAAAGGTACTTTAGAATCCTATTATTATGGCTATACTGTTCTATTCAAGGTAACCATCACTTGACCATTATGCTTTTTACATTGTTATTTTACATTTCACTGACACCTTTATCCAAGGCAACTTACATTTAATTTAACATTTATTTGCTTAGCAGACACTTTAATCCAAAGTGAGTTAAAAAAGAAGTCAACATAATCCAGTAAACATCAGTCTGGGGGGCGGTTTGGGAACAGGTGTGACAGGACAAGGTGATAAAATTGATCATCACAAATAAAGAGTTCTGAAGAAAATCCAAGCAGGTTACAATTCCACCCCTCCATCCATTATTCAACCCGCTACATCCTAACCACAGGTTGGTTACAAAAATCTAACAGCTAGAATCAAGAGGAAGAGGCAGTGCAATGGTTTAAACACACGTTTTATAATTTGGGCAACGACAGGTTAAGTCACTCAGGGAGCAGGGAGACAGCATTAGATTGGCAACCTCTTGTCTTAAAGTTCAACCGATTCTGCGATAGATAGATAGATAGATAGATAGATAGATAGATAGATAGATAGATAGATAGATAGATAGATAGATAGATAGATAGATAAATAGATATGAAAGGCACTATATGATAGATAGATAGATAGATAGATAGATAGATAGATAGATAGATAGATAGATAGATATGAAAGGCACTATACAGTATATAATACATAAATATGAGTCTATAAAATATCTAGATAGATATAAAAGGCACCATTTACAGAAAAAAGATATATAATATCCAAAAACAGTTTTTAAAAGCATTATACATATGAAGGCACTATATATAGTACATAGATATTAAAAGCACAATATAATATATGGATAAATGTGCATGAAACAGAGTACAGTACAGTATAGTGTATTTAGAGTGCAAAGACAAATCAAAAAATGCATTATTAAATAAAGAATTAAACATAAAAGTCACTCTGATAGATAGCTGGATGGAAAAATATTAAAAGCACTATATACAGTACAAGGATGGATATTAAAAGACCTGTAGGATACCTATAGAGATAGAGTGATACGAAAGGCACCAAATATGGTGATAGATATACAGTATACAAAGACACATATTAATTGCACCACAGAATAGGAATGAAAAGCACTATATACAGTATAAAGATACATATTAAAGGCATTATACAAGAGGTGGATAGATGGACATTTACAGTACTAAGATAGATTGCTATTAAATTCACTATATATAATTACATGTGTTTATATAAAATATTTAGGTAAAAAGGCAACCTATGATAGGTAGATAAGTAAGAAAAACAATATGAAATAAATCTTAAAGGCACTATATGATAAATGGTTAGACAACTATGAAAGGCACTATATAAAGTATATGATATTAAAGGCACTATATAATACAAACAGATATGAAAGGCATGATAGATAGATAGATAGATAGATAGATAGATAGATAGATAGATAGATAGATAGATAGATAGATAGACTGCAAAGAACGAAAATTAAAAGAAGGACAAACTCTGAAAAACATCAAGTTAGGAAGCACATTGAAAATGACAGTCTGGTGTATTGGTCACAGCACAGGACTTTAAACCATAAAGTTGCTGGTTCAGTTGCGGCCTCTGGTGTGGGACCCTGAGCAAGTCACTTCACTTGTCTGTGCTCCAAGTACAACAAAAAGAAAGTAAAGTGTAAACAGTTGTTCAGTGTCTTGGTCTTACATAAAGGTGTTAGCCAAATATATTCTAGTAGTAGCAGGTAAGTGGTGAAGAAGAAGGTGTTCTGGAAGGCCACAGGAATTGCACAGGACTGCTTTATTCAAGCCAAATACCACTTTGCTATTGGACATTTTTAAATTGACATGATAAATAATACAGGAGACCATTAGGATGTAAATATTAATAGGTAAATGACTAAATAAATAAGTAAGTAAGCATTTCACAAGAGCTGATTGTTAGGCTTCCTCAATAGGAAAAGATAATTGCACTTTGAATCAGCATTTTCTAATTAACAATAAGTGAGAAAATGAGTGTCTCATGTTATTAGCTAAGGGATGGAGTGATCAAACCAAAAATCAATAGAGTTCAAATAATCAACATCTAAATATTAGGCTTCCGTATCACTCCAGATTTTTCCTCTTGTTATAGCAATTTTAGGTTATTTGGCTAACAAAAAACAAGACAGAATGTCATTTTATTTAAACCATTCATTGAATTTACTTCTACAATTCATGGTAGCTACCTTCTGGTTTTTGGACGTATTTGGAAGTCTTTACAATGATGTCCGTCCTCATGCAGTGCATTTGTACAAGACTGTGAGAAGAGCCGTAATTAGAGCTGGTGCTTCACATAAATAGGGCAACGTGTTTTTTTTTTTTTGGCTTGATTAATATATTGTAAATGAATATTAGACATTGGGGGTGAATACTCACTTCAAGGTCATGAACTGCTTAATGTGACAGATTTATTTCTGTTTAAATCGTGGTTGCTTCATGAGTGCCCAACATTGAAAGTAAACTTACATTGGAATCAGTATGAAAGAAAAGATCGCTTCATACGGCATAGTGCCATACTGTAAAACAATTACACTCATTCTTATCACCCAACACGTTACCTTTAATGCAAGTCCCCCACGAAATTAATGGTATTCGTCCATAACAATGCCCGCTTTAATGAAATTCTAAATATTTATTATTACTAAAGCACCCAAGACATTTTTAAGCAAATAAGAGACGGGCCGGTGATTGACAGCGTGATGTGAAAGAATACTGATTGCTTATTACACTTTGGAAAGCTCAATTTTCTCTATAGCTCCTTTGCATCTCACTGTTCGAGGCAAGGAGGAAGAAACAGACATGGTTGAAAATGCAGCTGCTTGCTAATAAGATGCCCGTCTTGTTCCTGAAGCTGATTTGCGGTTTTCCCTAACTCGCCATGATTACATTCTAAGAAGCCTTCACGTCTCCCCAGCTGATCCTCATCTTGTTACGTGGCATTAATGACACTTCAGTCATTGCGGCTTTCAAGCAGAGCCCTTCCAGAGCGAACAGAGAGTTGACATTTCCTGACATTTTCCCAACTAATTACAGTACAAATAATTAAGCATGTTCTCGTATGTAACAAATGAAGGCAAAAGCCGTCTGTCAGCTGCGGTGATTGATGACACTCCGGGAGACTTTATCTGATGGGTCCTGCCACAAGGTACTGGGGAAGCAAATTTATTAGAATGAACAATGCAAATTTGGAGTCATCTCATCCAGTTATGCGCTGAAGCAATATCCGTGTCAAGGTGAATGTGACAATGAAAGCAAAATATTTGCATTTTGTTGAGAGGGGTTGAAGGGGAAATCAGAGCAAGAAGATGACAGGCCTAATTATTTCAGCTCGCACAGGCCAAGACAGCTGTTTCTGTTGTCCCGAACAAGCCTGTCACACAGGTAACCAAATAGGTCTGCATATGAGTCTGTATCCGACACTGTACCGAGATGTCTGCTGCTAATGACCAATGCTAATGTTGCTGCCATGTCTTAAAAACAGTATATGTGTCAGGGTGCACTTTTTTGCAAGGCAGTCAACACTTTGCTACATAATTATGTGTTAGCGAATTAATTCCTGACTGTCACTGCTGTGCCACCGCCGTTTATTGACTATGACAAATTGTAACGTCGCCATAGCAACTACAATTGTGACTTTAAACAAAACAATTGGGGGTATCAGGCAGTAAGCCTATTTGGGAAAATATCCGGCTGTGAGTGAAAGTTTGCAAAGTCTGTGAACA
The DNA here is from genome assembly GCF_016835505.1 of Polypterus senegalus. Taxonomy (NCBI): domain Eukaryota; kingdom Metazoa; phylum Chordata; class Cladistia; order Polypteriformes; family Polypteridae; genus Polypterus; species Polypterus senegalus. The sequence goes on from NC_053168.1 coordinate 16,116,896, forward strand.
TAATTATAGTATTCAAAAAGTGGAATGTAAGGGAATCGTAGTAGGAGGCAAAACTAAATTAATGAAAGGAAAAACAACGTTGAATAGAATTGAACTTAATAAACTGAATACCAGCCACACACACGCACACACAGGGAGAAAGGCACATAATGCTTGTTTTGAGGCTTAATGCAAATTTGAGGACAGCTACAGCTGCTTCTGTATGGCGTTCCTCTGCTTTCTTAACAGACCTATGCATCCTAATATATTTATTGAGATTGAATGTCTGCCATTATGGTGTTAGTATTCCTTCATTTCGGTTCGGCTCAACTTGATATATTCTTACAAAACTCACTTCCACTTAGATCCTGAAGCTCTATATACTCTAGTTGAAATAAAGCCAAAAATCAGACAATACTGAACCCCTAAGCATACATTGGATTACTGGACTCCTTAGCATACATTTTATTACTGGACCCCTAAGCTTACACTGCTTTACTGAACCCATAAACATACATTGCATTACTGGACCCCTAAGCATACATTGCATTACTGAACCCATAAACATACACTGCATTACTGGACCCCTAAGCATACACTGCTTTACTGGACCCCTAAGCATACATTGCATTACTGGGCCCTAAGCATTACTGGACCCCTAAGCATTTACTGGACCCCTTAACATAATTGCATAATGATAAGCATTTGCATTACTGGACCCCACATACATTGCATGCATTACTGAACTCATAAGCATACACCCCATACATTGCATTACTGAACCTCTAAGCATACATTGCATTACTGGACCCCTAAGCATACATTGCATTACTGGACCCCTAAGCATACATTGCATTATACTGAACCTCATACATTGCATTAGCATACATTGCATTACTGAACCCTTAAGCATACATTGCATTAATGAACCCATAAGCATACATTGCATTACTGGACCCCTAAGCATACATTGCATTACTGGACCCCTAGGCATACATTTTATTACTGAACCCCTAAGCATACATTGCATTACTGGACCCCTAAGCATACATTGCATTACTAGACTGATATTGCGTTTCAAACCTACCATAATGCTATTTTTCAAATTCCAGATTTTAAAGGACCGGCTATACCTTTTGAAGAAGGCGTGTGTGGCCTAGAAAAACATTTCATTATTGTAATACAGCAGGCCTAGGATCTAACATTTTCAATACTAAGTGCTACTACTACCATGATGCAAAGGCCGGACTTATGGGAATTATTGACTCCATGCACACACTTATAATAAATCTACAATTTGCACTCCAGGGCAGGCTTGCTTTCATTCCACCAGCTCGGTAAATCCTAGTGGGTTAGAAACAAATCTACAAGGGGATCAGAGTTTGCCGTACAGTTCCCCCCAACCCAAACCCCCCCGCCCCAGCTCGTGCTGAAGAACAGATGGGCACTGGCAGGAGTATAAGCCCATTGAGATTCAGGAAACAAAATGATGCTGAGCCCCTTCACTGGCAATCTGTGGAAATAGACCCACCAATAATGCCTTTGGACTCTTCTTTAAATATTCACTCAGGTAAACAAAACGTATATCACCACCACACCGGAATACCTGCATTAATCCGGTGAAATAAGATGATCCTGTGTTTATTTTTCCAACCCCTGCGTTCCCAACTTGATTTTAGCTTGGCGGATTTATGAACAGAAGGAAACTTTATTGTCGCATTAGCAAAAAAAAAAAAAAAACAAAGACATCCTAAGAAGACTAAAGGCTACTTTGGTACTCCATGGTATTGAATCACAACTTGAAAATAAAATATTTACTCACGTTGCATGTTCAAGTTTCAGTCAGTCAGTCATTTCCTAGCCTGTTTATTACTGAACAGAGTTGTGATGGGTGCTGGAGCCTATCCCAGCTAGCATAAAGGCACAAGGTAAGAACAATTCCCTGGACAAGGTGCCAGTCCATTGCGGGGCAAACACACACACGTACACACATGGGCCAATTTAGCATCGCCAAGTCACGTAACCTGCATGTCGGAGGAAACTGAAGCTTCTGGAGATAGAGAGAACATGCAAACACCACTCTAGGAGGACCCAAGGTGCAAACCCTGGTCTTCTTACTTCCACTGCGCCAAAATGCTACCCCAGTCAAGTTTCAGCTCAATTCGATTTATCCTTATTAGTGCACATCCCCTTATACATCCAGCCTGATATATGCTAAATACAAACGCAAAATAAGACTATAACAAATAAAATGTAACAAAACAGAATACAGTAGACCCCCACAAAGTCGCGGTTCAGCGTTCACGGCCTCAGTCGTTCGCAGATTTTTGCTTAGAACCTAACTAATAATTGTTTGCAGAAACCGCAAATATTCTCTGCAATTTTTTTCTGGTCTACTTCATGGTAATACTGTACTGTAGAGAGAACACAAAGCAACCATAAAGGAAAACGCAGCTTGGGATGGTGAAGGCAGCCAATCCAGGAGCGTTATTCATTTCTTCTTGCTGCTGATTGGTTGCTACCTTGTGACGCATCTCTGGCAGATGCAGCCCAGCATTCCCGCATCATAACAGTTTACCAGGTGTAGCTATCTCGAGTGTTTCGCTGAGTGTTCTTGTGTTTTTCATTTTGTTCTTCTTGAAGCCCTAAGATGCAGCCCAAATGCCGACCACCTTCTAAGGCTTCTGACAATGAACCTAAGTGAATGAAGAAGTTTAAGACACTCCAGGAAAAGGTTGAACTGCTGGATTTGCTCCGGGAACTAAAAAGTTATAACTCAACTTCCCATCACAATGTTCCTCAAATCTATCAAGAAAAGCCAGCATGAAACCCCACCAGAAGAAGACCCATCAGAAGATACGACTCTTCCTGAAGCGCCTGAAGAGGAGGTGCCACCCGAGGAGCTGTAAATCCTCTGCTTTGCTGTGCAGTCATTATCTTCATTACATACCTTCATCGTTCTGAACAGCTAATTCATCATCATCTTCAATCAATATCATTCATTATTGGTGAGTGCCCATAAATTTTACTGTGTTTTTATTAAATTAAATTATTACGTATTTACCCTACTTAAACCAAAGAAAACGACAGCGCATACTGAAGAAAATGAGCTTGCATGAATTACAATACATATAGGTGTAACATCAGTATTTTACATTCTTTTTTTTTTTAGGGTAACGTATTAGGCTGAGTTTGAAATGAAATGAAAGCTTTTGGGGTCAAATTTAGGGTTTAAACTATAAAAATAGGCATTTTTTTGACCACATCCAAAATTTGCGTTTTTTTACAATTCGCTCTAGGAATGTGACACCCGCAAATTTCGGGGGTCGTCTGTACTACATAAAACATACAAAATGTAAAAAAGAAATAAACATATATAGTTTTCTTTTAATACTTATACAAATTTCTTAAAGTGCTGAAAAATTTTTAGTCCCCAATTCCACTGCCTTAAGTCAGCACCATTTTTGAAAATGGATCACTGCACTGATGATTCCTTAATAGACGAAGACTGACTCTCACCTGTGTGTAACTGTTAGCATACTAATCCGCCAATTTACTGAACTCGTTCTTTCATCCAATTACTAAATCTGTGTAATTTAATTCTAGGGTTGCAAAGAGATGAATAGTACAGCTCACAAAGTAGGAGCTAATCCTGGACGGGATAAGAGGTATTGAGGTTAAGCCATGGTTCGTCCCCTGGCTTGTGGTTAATTTTTTTCTGTCTTTGTTCTTTGTTTTTTTTTCTCATTACGTATCAATCATTGCTTTTTATAATAGTGTTCTGTTCATTCACCACTTCTTTAATAATATATTAATTGTTATTTTTATTCTGTTTTGGTATTGTTTAGAATTTACATCAGTCACTTCAAGGGAGGCCCACTGAAGCAAGAAGCTGATAAAACGGAGAGGCTGACAACTGAGACACACTCTGGACCCCCTGGAGGTTGCAGCAAAGGGGAGAATTAAAATAAAATTGAGTACCATTATGAACAGTGCTGCACATCCTCTCTCTGACTTACCAAAACTGAGGACTTTCAGACAACGAATTATTCACCAAAGTGGATCAAGAAACGAGACGGGGATCCTTTAAACCGACAGCAATTCATCTCGATGGCAGCTCACTGGGGCTGGGACTGGCAAGTCAGAAGTTTTCTTTCTTTTAAATTCTCTTCATCTTTAGATTTTCTGGTGTCGTCAGACCATAGTCTGTGTGTGTTTGTATATTTACAGTATTTAATCTATTTATGCATGTGTATATACAATAAATATGTCCAGTATGCATGTATTTATTTATACAGCTTCTGTAAATCAGAATCAGAATTCACTTCAAAGATTCTTTGTTTATCCATTAGTAACAAGCTGAAGGTTCATGGTCACCTTCCACTTGAAGGGCTTTTGTGATGCTTTTTGGAGCTTACTACTACTTGTTTTGCCAGATATGAAGGACACTATATAAAACTGACAGATATAAAGGGCACTATATAAAATGTGTTAATAAAAATGAAGGACAATATAAAAAACGACAGATAAAAAGGACACTATATAAAAATGTATAAATATATATGAAGAACACTATATAAAGCTGACAGATATAAAGGACACTATATAAAATGTATAAATACATATGAAGATCATTATATAAAGCTGACAGATATAAAGGACACTATATAAAACTGAGAGATATAAAGGGCAATATATAAAATGTATAAATATATATGAAGAACACTATATAAAGCTGACAGATATAAAGGACACTATATAAAATGTGTAAATAAAAAGGAAGGACAATATATAAAACTGACAGATATAAAGGACACTATATAAAACTGACAGATATAAAGGACACACTAAAAAATGTATAAATACATATAAAGAACACTATATATAAAACTGACAGCTTCATAAATTATTTAAATTAATTCAGATATAATTCAAGCACTGGATAAAATAAATAGATACAAAGGGCACCATATAAAACAGATAAGGATAGGGTAGTATATAAGATATAAGATCTAGAGAGATAGATAAACTCCATATATTCAATGACTGGTTTAAGGTTTAAATTCTATTTGATTTCTTAACAGGCCCAATGTTGTTTGCTCATTATGACCCCAAATTGGATTGGGTGAGTTTTGGAGTGTTATTTTGTGCTATAACTTACACTCAATAACACTGCCACCCAAACATTAATTAAGCATGGGCCTTAGAAAAATGCTCAACTTCTATCTATCTATCTATCTATCTATCTATCTATCTATCTATCTATCTAAAGAGCTCAGTCTATGCATGTATATTGAGAGTAGGAGACAGAAACAGAGGCAGGCAGAGAGAGACAGGGAACATTTCTGATTTAAAAAGAGCCAGTTAAGTTTAATATTACAATTTTCAAAAAAGTTTATTGTTTGCAGGTTTTGTGCAGGAAAAATACTTTGAAATTTCACGTGTGCAAAGTATACACAGATGGATAATAAAATGTATTTGTCATCTGTCTTTCTAATATCCTATTTATTATTCTAAAAAAAACACTTTTTAAAAGCTGATAAAGTTCAAAGATACATTTGTGGTAAATTGGCTGAATTTCCGCATCACAGCATAAGAAGGACTCAGCAGGAAGCTGAGTCAATGAGAAAGCCCTCTCTGTGGAGATGGACAACCAATTGGATATAACCAGAGGAGGGCTCAGAGTGGAGCCAAATTTACATTGATTTTGACAGAGAGAGTGACAGCACAAATCTGCCATGTCAACAAACTGAAGTTTCTTTTAAAAAGTGCATAACAAGACCCCATGAAACTTCAAAAATGAAGCTGTGTAAAATGCACCAGCTAGACAGGTAGATATCCATAGCGCAGACCAAGATTGATGGCGAATGGATTTGTTCTGATTTGATCAAACATTTTAGGCGAGTGAGGTCACATCTCTCTGAAGCTGAACTATAGCAAAAGAAATTGCAACCATGTAGATTGATTCTTCGTCATCCGTCCTCCCTCTCAAAAATAAGATTGGTAGGTTGACCTTTTAATCTTAGTGAGACGACAGTGTATGTTTCTGTCCACCAGTAAATTAGCTCAACACCTGCTGCTTATAAGAAAGGTTTTACTATGCAGATTAAAATTTCTCATTTTTTTGCATCTTATGTAACTGTTCATTCTTTTTTCCAAAATGTCAGCTCCATTGTAGAATCATGAGAAGCCTGTCCTGACCGTGTTGAACACAAATCAGCCCTGGATGAAATGCCGGTCCATCATGGGGTCCACTTGTGCATGTTGAACTCTTCAGTTTAGAATGAAGAATTAGCCAAACGTAGATAAAATTTCATACAAAGCCAGATTACACAGACAATTGGGAGAATAAGCAGATCGGGAATGAAATGGAGGTCATACCTGTAATCACTGCTCCACATGTCATAAGTAGATGGAAGGTTTTACTGTATTTGCAGTTTTATCCATTGGTAATAAGAAAAATATTAAAGGAAATGAACATAAAGAGACTGATGAATGGCACAGAAAATCATTGGAAAACAGAAAAAATATAAGACACAAGCAGGGCACCACATAGGGTACGCAAATAAATAGAATAAGATACTGTAATGTACAAATGTAGGCAACAAGTCCGCCATCTGACAGCGCTGGTATTAATGGAGTACTCCAGCTTTGCACGATACGTACCACCTGGGGATAAAAATCCTGAAACGGAATTGGTGTTGAAAGTGACGGATTTCATAGAATTCCACAAGTATGGTCAACATCCATCTGACCATTTGATGTGGCTTTTCATTTGTGTTTTGGATTAAATTAGGCTATTCAGCTCAGGATACAAATGCCAGCAATGCATTTTGACTTTTATTCCACATGGTTTCTAAAATATTTAAAAGGCCAGATCCTGATCAAGAATAAGAGCTCAAAAAGTTGCTTTCGTGCACAGAATAAACTGACTCCATTTTTACAAAACAATAAAAGCAAAATATTAATAAACAAACCAATTGCATTGCGTCACGACAAACTGTTTGGCTAAGCTTCACATCGCAGGCAGGAAAAAACAAGAAGTCGAAACTAAGCAAAGATTTAATTTTACAACCGGGAAGACGCATTTGATTGGGAGTCGAGTAGCTCTGCTATACATTACTGTACTACATAAGAAAGTCTCAGCGGGGCATGACTGGTGCCTCATAGATTTAGGGGCTTTACAACCTTCAAAATGACAAAGACTGTGTCAGTGGGTAAGCTTCTCATTATAATGTTGAGACCTCCTCTGTGGAATAATGTGTAGATACTTCAACTACAGTAGGCTACTTGTTCTCTTTGGAGACAAGTCAATCATGGCTTTAATTAATTCATTTTTACATTTTGGAAGTTTTACTTCTGTAATTAAGAAATAAAAAACTTAAGAATTGATTACACTTTTCTCCTGCTCTCCTGTTTCATTTGTTGACGTGGTAGCAGAGAGACATCATATGCACATACCTTGTAACTTAAGTAAAGTATCAATCAATCTCTCTCTCTCTCTCTCTCTCTCTCTCTCTATCTATCTATATATATATATATAGTAGTCACCCCCCCGGAGGGCCCCACCCAGCTCTCTACTCCAGATGTCACTCTTCCCCCTCCCCTTGATCCGCAGCCTCTGTCTCGGATTAGCACGAATATATCCTTCCTGCAAGTGAACTACGATTCTTAGCATAATGAGAGAAATCACAAAATCAACCGGAATGTTCAAGCAAATTATAGAAAAAAAAAAGATCTAAATCTGTTAAGTAGTTCTCTCATTCACTAACTAAGCGGAGTTAAGGTTATGCACCGAGGCAGACGTATGAGTGAGGAGGGACCCGCCCCTCTCCACGCAGCCTGATGAGTCTCTCTCGGATTCGCGCTAATAAATCGGTACCACAAGCGAACCATGATACTTAGCACAATGAGAAACTTGCAAAATCAATGGAATGTTCAAGCAAATTATAGAAAAAAACTCTATCTAAATCCGATAAATAGTTCTCCCGTGAAAAGCGGACAGACATACAAACAGGTCTAAAAAACTATAATAAATTTCGTGCTTGGACCACAGAATTTTTAAAACCGTTTCTTAGCGAGCACCTATGGGCCAAGGTAAGCTACATTCCAAATTTCAATTTCCAAGTCCTCATGGTTTGGGAGATATTTATATATAGATATAAATATGTAGATTGTGGGGATCAACCCAACTACAGACAGACACCAGGACACACAAGTCCAAAAGCGCACAATGTTTTTATTTTCTTCACAGCGCACTCAGTGTACAAACCAGCAACAATGCTCAAATCTTCTCTTTCCTTTGTCTTTACTCTCTTTTCCTTTGCCACCTCCACTCCTCTCCCGCAACTTCTGTCCTCTGCTTCCCGACTCTGGCTCCTCGAATGGAGTGAGGTGGCCCCTTTAATAGTTCACCCGGATGTGCTCCAGGTGCTCCATGATGACCTGGTGTGACAGAAGTGCTGCAGTCCATGGCTCTGTAAACATCTGGATGCCACCTGGCAGTGGCCATGGGTTCCAACAGGGTTGAGCTTCTAAGCTCTGATCCCGTGGTCCCTATGCAAACCAGGGCAACTGCCCTGTCATGTCCTTGGGAAGGTATTGTCCCTCTCCTGGTCCTTCCATCCTCCAGAATATATATATATATATATATATATATATAGATAGATACACATATATATATATAGTAGGGCATACATTATGGAATGGTTTAAAATATGGGGAAGAGTTGAAAAGTAACACCTCCTTTAGCCCAATTTCCATCTGCCCTGGAGCGGAGGAGGACTTATCCAAGGGTCACTGATGTCACTTTCGCCCATCATCATGCTTTGTCCGTCTCCATAAAGATCACCTGACCAGAGAAGAAGTTGTCATTTATGACCTGGAACTCAAAGATGGCTCACAAAATGCAAATATATGAGTTGAAATGTTTTTCAGTAGTCATCTGCTGTAAATGAGCTGCTATGCTTTACGTCAGAGCAATGGCAACCTGTATTACTTATTTTATTCCCAAACTTGCCTATTTTGAGCTCGCCTCAAGTGTCTGATCCTCATCCTAGCTCTAAGGCTGTGAAGGATACTCATTTCTGCCGTTTGTATCAGTAATCAAATTATTTCACTACCCAAAGCTCCTGGATATAGGTGAGGCCAGGAACGTAGAATGACCGGTAAATTGAGAGGTTTCTCTTTACCAAGACTGACCGATACAATGTCTGCATGACTGCTCCGATCCACCTGTTCATCTCCCGCTCCTTTTATCCTTTTATCCCACTCTGGTGAACAAAACCCCAAAGGGGTTAAACTCCTCTGCTTGAGGCAGCACCTAATTTCCCAAACTGGAGAGGACAATCCACCCTTTTGCAGCTGAAAAACATGACCTCAGACCTGGAGATGAGTTAACACAGCTATGCAAATGACACACAGCCATACTTATCACTATCACCGATGATCCCGACGCTCTTAGCTTTCTAATCCAATGTCTATTACTCTGTGGTATTTCCGATTGGATGAGTAGTAACTTTCTCAAACTAAATAAGGAGAAAACAGAAATCTTAGTGACTGGCAAACATGGTTATAGTGAGGTTATTAGAAATAAACTGGATCCCTTAGGTTTAAAAGATAAGGCAGAGGTAAAGAATTTAGGGGTAATTATTGACTCTGACCTGAACTTTAAATCACATATTAACCAGATCAGTAGGTCTGCATTTTTCCACTTAAGGATGTGAAAGGATTCAGACAACACAGCAAAAAGGTTTGGGGGAAGTCACACATGTATACTTGAAATAGGCTGTCAAAAAAGCAAAGAGTAGTTCAATAGGTCTTAAAAGACATTAGACCAAACCAGAACTGGCGAGACAGACAAAACATGGTTGTTTTAAAGCCGAGCAAGGGAAAATGATGTCTTCCAGGCAGGAAACAGAAACAGTGTCCTTTGGGCCAGACCCAGAAGTGATGTCATCGGATCCAGAACCAGGAAGTGACATCATTGAGCCCAGGCGGTCTGCAGCAGAAAAAGAGAAAGGATCAGCACACTCTGCCACACCCTGGTCCTGCATGGAATTATCCTTTTTTGAGCCCTTTAGCTGCCTCCCATGTGCACGTGTGTCAATGTAGCAAAACTTAGATGTTCTATTCTCTGAGACAGAAGGTGCCATGACGTGTCATTACCTACTGAGCTCAGAAATATCGAATCATTTTCAAACTTTAAATGTAAACTTAAAACACCTCTGTGTAAAATGGCTTTTTCTTTATGATTACAGTGGCTTTGTTTGGTTTTAATTTTTATATCTTGTTTTTTTCTGATGTTTTAAGTTGTTTATAATGTGTCTGTTTATTTATTTGTTGTTTGTTCAGTGCCTTTGAAAGGTGGCTCGTATAAATAAAATGTATTATTATTATTATGACCTGTTAACTGCACAACATGTGTTCTTAAGAGCTTGGTAGGAATGAAAATCTTCAACAACTGTTCTTCTCAATGAACTCAGCCTGAAACTGAGTAGCCACCTTAACTTCAAGAAAGTCAGCAATAGTATGGAGTTATTTTTTGTTTGTAGCTTTGCCATTAGGAATGTTTTAGGATATATTAAACTAAACCACATATTATAGTTGAAATAATGTAATTATATTAGGGGAAGAAGCTTAAAAAACAAAAAGATAGAAAATGAATTAATGTGTGCTAACTATTTTTGCAGTATCTCCAGTGCAGTCAAGGCACAAGTGATCTACTAGCCTTTGGGACATTGATGTTTAATATGTAGGCTCTCTTTTTACAAAAGCATAAAAGCTTAGCAACATCAAATACTAGAGTTGTATCTTTTTGGCAGCAAACGTCTATTCATTAGATAGCTTGCGAATGAGGGACTAGTCAGCACCCTTGTGTAATTTTCCTTTTATAAGACAGATAATCTTCATCAATAATTCATTGCAAATTTTCTTATTTAATCTATGCAATTAGCTATATGACACAAATGACCCAAAATCAATACAAATTTAAACAAGTAGAGTAAAATAAATTGCTTATCCATGCATCTTAAAGAAATAGCTGTGGCTAGGAATTCAAAGTTCATCAAGTCTTTTACACGGTGGCACTCACGCCCAAGGTATATGACCTTATGGACGTACACGAGTTTTTTAGTCATCCATTGCGGGAAGGCCATAAATTGCCCAGCTGCCAAGAACGGGCCACATCTCAAGAAAGCAACTGAGGGATGGGTTGTACCTGAATGGTTTCATTGGTAAATGGCCCAGAAAGGGACAGATAAACTAATTCTGTTGGTCTAAAGTTTGAGTTTTTATGATTGGTTTTGAAATGGAGAAAGTTCTATACAACAACACACCATTGGTTTCTGATTTATGATGAGGAGGGTATAAAGTTGGTCACCTTGCCTTTCTTCATGGCCAGATGGTGAGAGAGAAGGATAGAGGACCATGATGATGACAACTCTATCTTAGTAGCCATACTGAGACAGGCATGTGAGCTTTTTCAATACTCCATTCAAAGGCCATGTGGTAGCAAAGCCAATCAGATTGAAGATAAGCTGAGAGCCGCCTATGGACATAAGATGCACTGCTAATTAGGATGTAATTGTATGGTTTGCCAACATTCACATTGTACTCTGCTTCCTTAATACTTTTGGGCATATTATCAAAAATGTGTAACTTAACTCCTGCCTGAGGTTTAGATAAAGAAGGGAAGGGGAAGGAAGTGCTGGATTACTCATCCTCTATTTTGTGTGTTGTATTTACCCCATGTTTTTACACCTATTGCAAACCCAACCTAACTGGAAGGGGATACAATACATACAATACAATTTATTTTTGTATTTTCCAAAATCACATAAGGTGTGCTACAATGGGCTTTAACAGGCCCTGCCTTTTGACAGCCCCCCCTCGCCTTGACTCTCTAAGAAGACAAGGAAAAACTCCCAAAAAAAAACTCTTGTAGTAGAAAAAAAAAAAAATGAAAGAAACCTTGAAAAAACAGTTCAAAGAGAGACCCCTTTCCAGGTAGGTTGGGCATTCTGTGTGTGTTAAAAAAGGCGGTAAATACAATACAATACAGAGAAAAAATTCACAATTAATCAATACAATATAACAGTGCAATAAAAATATTACACGTACAGAGTACAATTCAACAGTAGATGATATCACATAATAGGACTTGGATTTGTTTAGAGTTCTGGAGACCTCAACCATCAAGCTGCCTCCCCCATTGGCCATTCCACAGCTGTGACAGTGCTGGGCCAACCAATCCGATGAAAGGACCCCTCTAACATGATTCCTGCGATCCTCCATCAGAGATGACTTTACCATAGGCAGGCAGAACAACTTGGCAGGTGAGCCGCAGCACCAAGTACCACATTTGAGTACTGAGAAGAGAAACAGAATAGGCGAGGGTTAGTAACAAATTATAACAATCATGTTACTTATGTTTTAGTATTAATGACTAACAACAGAGATGCAGTCTGTACAGTTAATCAGCAGCTCTAGTCAGGGTGTGCTAAACTGAAGTAGTGAGTCTTCAGCCGGGATTTAAAGGCTGAGACCGAAGGGGCATCTCTGATAGTAGCAGGCAGACCAGTCCACAGTTTAGGGGCCCTGGAACTAAAAGCTCAAAATCCCACTTTTATTTTATTAATTCTTGGAATCATAAGACCAGCATCTTGAGATCTTAATGTGCGCTCTGGTTTGTAAGTCATGATAAGTTCAGACAAGTACGCCAGACCTTTTCCATTTAAGGCTTTATATGTTAAAAGGAGGATTTTGAAATGTGCCCTAACCTTAACCGGGAGCCAGTGTAAGGATTTAAGAACTGGAGTTATGTGTTTGTATTTTCTTGTTCTTGTATTAATTCTAACAGCAGCATTTTGGATTAACTGGAGGCTGTATAAAGAGCATTTTGAACATCCAGTGAACACCGCATTGCAGTAGTCAATCCTACTAGAAATAAATGCATTAATTAATTTTTCAGAATCCTGCTTATGATAAAATAGAATGGTCAATGGTGTCTAACAACATAGTTACAGTGGAGTTTCCTTCATCAGAGGATATCAGAATTCCGTGTACAACACACATTAGTGCCATTTCTGTACTATGACCAGTGCGGAAACCAGACTTGAATTTCTCAAGTTTATTGTGATGCTTAAGGTGTGACTGAAGCTGATTGGCGACTACGTTTTCAAGTATTTTAGAGATTAAGGGTAAATTTGTGTATGCAGGTCTAGGTCTGACTTTTTAAGTAATGGTTTGATGACTGACACTTTTAGTGCATCGGGTACTGTGCCATGCAATAACGAACTATTGATAATGTTTAGAATAGGCGCTGCAAGAACATCCATGGCACTTTTTACTAGCTTTGTTGGCACTGGATCTAAGGAACAACTAGTGGGTTTCATTTTAGAAATTAAATCTATCTCTGAATTTCCTTTCCCAAAATGTCTTCCATTTTTCCGGGAGTCTTCTCTTGTCTTCAAGAGTCAAGGCTTGGGGGCTGTCGAAAAATAGGGCCTGTTAAAGGCCTGTCGAGGCATTCCTTGTGTGGTGATTGTTGCTGAACTGAAGAATTGTACCTGACCATAGAGTAGTAAGAGTATTGGATTTGAGGAATTTTGGTAAATAATTACACAGTTAAGAATATAAAGGGGAAAATAGGGTCACTAATGGGACCCTATATGATAAAACAGTTACTAAAAATGTTTGTGATGCACCATCAATGACAGAGACACAGCAACAGATACAAAGACGCTTATCTTTTTATTAAAGTGTAAGTTAGAATAAGAGGGGCATTATTACAATTACTGATTCGTTTGTCATTTTTTTTACTTATTCAGATGAATTCATTTTAATGTGCAACATTTATTTCCCAGAGTGTACAAATTTATCATCACACCATTTATATTATCCATTTTTTTCAGTTAGAAAAACAAAATATATATAGCTTTAAAAAAAAGTATTTTCTGTAATCCAGCTCGTTACAGCTATTTAAGATTGCTGATACACAATTCCATCATCGTGTGAAACTGTATTTGTATGCTAGGGACTTCTTTGCATTGTTAAAAAGTCCTAATAAATGTATATACTTTCTATGCATTTAAACTGAAGTGATTTATTACTAGTTAATTTAAAATAAATAATACTGAACCTCATGTGTCAACTTCCTCCTCTTAGTTATTATACAGATTGCAGCTTTGCGGAACGCCTACATTTGAATTGCTTTGAGACAGAAGAAAACATGGCATTCTAAATATTACGTTTAAATGTTTGACAAGCACTGCACAAGCCTTATATTGGCATGACAATATCTTATTCTCTTCTGTCTATAAAAGAGAAATAAAGAACTTTCCTTTCAGCCCCAGCTTTAACCTGTCTAATGATCTCAATCAATCCCATTACTGTACTCCACTTCATTTTGTCTACAATCAGTCCTTAAAAGTGACCATTGTGCTGCACACTATGAAACATGCACAAGCTAATGGGATGAGATACAAAAAATTATTATGCTGACAGTAAATCATATTACATTCCTAATAAGCATTAACTGGATAACTAGGTCAAAGCTGTATTATCTTAATTGATTTTTCAAAAGAAACCTGACAGAAAAATGTCAATGCTTGAATATTTCTTCATGCATCATTAAAACAAGATTGGCTTTTAACAAAAGAAGAATCCTTCGCAGAATTGATTCTTGCTTCAGGCTGCCTGCAAGTAAGTGTATTACATAAAAATCTATACAGGATATTAAAACAACACCATTCTCCAAGACAGTTACAATTAAAAGCTGACACCCGCCCCAGTGTGTCTACTACACGAGCCTGCCAACAAATACATTTCAGACCTTTAAGTCTACCATAATCAATTGGTCATGTAAAACTGCAGCAAAATATAACTGTTGGAATTAACTATTAGACATGTGATGTGCCTCTAAATTTTGCCTTTATTACCCATTCGCAATACAAATATGATTTTCTTTTGAACACAAAAGTAGATATTTTTTCTAGCTCCAAGATCAATATAAATACAGTAAGCAGTCTGTTATGGACTTCTGGACACACTCCAATTAGCAGTAGCTAGGAGACAACAGTTGACTAAGACAATCTCGGAAGATGAAGGGAGGAGAAATGAATAATCGATGTTTTAATTTTTGCTGACACGTCAAAATATCTGATTTTGCTGCATCATGGTTTCCAGTGAATTATTTATAACAGAAAGTGAGTAAAGTTGGAGCTTGTAACGGGCTAAAACCCAGCTAAGATTCACACCGTCGATATGACAGTGATTTATTTATTTTTTAGGTGGAGATGAAAAGGAACGCATCCAGCATTCACACACACTCCCTTGCAGACACAAAAAAACAACCAATAATAAAAAATAAATTAAAGAATGTTTTAAACAATAATAAATAACACAAATTCAAAAATAACAAACCACTAACAAAAACCACACAATATGAAGTCCATGAAAATGGCAACTGATGAAATGAAGTGATAGAGGTAGATAGTCCAGAGATCAGCTTGCTGTATGTGGATGTAAAGATCAATCCTACTGGTGCAGTATTTATTGATGAGATGATGATGTGTGATGGAATCAGGAGTGCTCCTTTCTTCGCAGAATGGCAACAAATCCTCATACGGTCCACATGAAGCAGGAAGACACCAGACAGTCCATACACCAAAACAGGAGGCAATCCCGGACACAACAAGCAATACACAGGTAGCAAAACGGGAAGGCAAACAGACAGGCAACTCTAGACACGAAACACAAAAGACTCTTTCTCTCTGTAGAATTGGGCTCCTTTTAAATGTCACACCGGCCTCCTTGTGCCCAGCAGCCAATCAGAGCCTCTGCAGATACTGCTGGGAGTTGAAGGTTCTTTATCTAGTAGCACCACTACAAGCTCGTTTGAGATCAAAAAATGAATCAGAGGTTATGTAAGCAGTTGTACACTACAATTTAATGGCATTTCAGGTAGATTAAGCATTCATTTTTTACTAATTTCTTATATTTTGAAAAAAAAAATAAAATTAGAGTATTTGTAAGAGATGGAAAATATGGCTGGAGATTTTTTCAGAGTTACTGCGTACTTGCGACCTTTAAGTACATATGAAAGGCAAAACACTTGAATGTCAACCACATTTCCAGCTGGGGTAGCTTGTGTCTGCAGTTTGTACTTCATCCCTCCTTGTGCTTGACTTTTCTTTGAGGATACTGGTTTCCACCTATAATCTGAAAACTTCCTGTTAGATGGACTGGCAAATCTAAATTGGCCTGATGGGTTGAGGGAAGGGTTGTACCTGAATGGCTTCATCGATGCTACCTTGATAGGTTCCAACTTTCTATAACCCTAAGCTTCAATAAATGGGCTTAGAAAATGGATGAATGGGTGCACAGAATAGGAATTACTGCATTTCCAGTGACTTAATAGTTCATATTGTCGAAAGCACTAACTGTCTTTTGGGTTTACTGAGTGATCCTTTAACTTAGTAGGATCAACATCTCATTTTGCTTTTGTGAAGAAAGCTGGCGAGAATGAGTCATTGATAACGTATCCCATGCGTCTATACTTATTTGTTTGCATAAAACCTTTCTAACAACAGCGAGATATTTAAACCTAACCAGTTCCTTTCTGTCCCTATATTCTTGTTGAAGAACTAATTTTCGAGTAACAACATGGATCCACCATACTAATTTTTGAACAAAGAACTATATGATAGATAGATAGGTCGATAGATATGATAGGCACTATATAATAGATAGATAGATAGATAGATCGATCCACCACCTGTTTTGCCTCACTCGTTGTCTCTTCCCCACTGCTTCCATTCCCATCACTCTTTTGCCCTCATATTCCTTGTCTCTCCTCATCACGTGCCCATAGCCATCTCTCCCACTTTTGTTGTACCTCTGATGGTCTCATTTCGTTTTTTTTTCATTTTTTTGTAATTCCACACATCCGTCTGAATATTCACATTTCTGCCACATCTAAGTTCTTCTCTTGCATTCTCTTTGCTGCGCAAAAAAAATAAAAATTAAAAAGAAAGAAAAAAAGTCTGACTTGGCAGCCCCAGTGAGGTGTTATGCAGGTGAATTAATGCTGGTACAAAAGAGCCCACATCGTGTTTCTTGACACACTTCTGTTGAACAATTTGTTGGCCAACAGTCCTCAATGTCAGTGTGTCAGAGAGAGGATGTGGTATTCAGTTTTTGTTTTATTTCTCTTCTCCACTACTACCTCCTGGGGGTCCACAGTGTGTCCCATAACTGAGCCCGCCCTTTTACTTGGCTTGTTAACTTGGTGGGCCTCTCTTGAAATGAAGTTTCCAACCCAGCACTCCACAGTGTAGAAAGTCACACTGACCATCACAGAGTTCCAGAAGGATGCCACATTAAAGGGTCCTAAGAAAAAAGTGCTCACTCAGCCCTTTCTTAATATTGCTCCTCTTTGGTATGAGACCAGTACACCCGGTCATTAATGTTGACCCCCAAGTGCTTGTAGGAGTGCACCACCTCTACATCCACTCCTTGATTAATGACTGAACATAGAGGCTCTTTGGTGCAGTGAAAGTCAATTATCAGTTCTTTGGTTTTGCTGATGTTAAAATGCAAACAATTCTCTTTGCACTAACTTCTCCACCTGACTCCTCTCCTCTGTCTCATCCCCCTTATCAATACACCCCATAAGTGCAGAAACATCAGAGAATTTGTACAAGTGACCTAACCTGCTGTAGAAGTGTACAGAGTAAAGAGAAAATCAGACAGGCCTGTTCCTTGTGGTGCTCCAGTGTTGCTCACAACCAAATCAGAAACACAGTCTTTGAGCCTCACAAACTGTGGTCTTCACGTCAGACAGGTCATTACCCAGTTTTGTTTTAATTCTCTCTTTTGCTACTACCTCCAGGGAGTCCTTAGTGTTTTCCATAACTGAACCTATCATTGTAATTAGTTTGCAAATTCGATGGGCCTCTCCTTGAAGCGATGTTACCAGCCCAGCACACCTCAGCGTAAAAAACGGCACTGTAAACCACAACCACCACCTGATCAAAGTGCTATACAGCCATCTGTCATGCTGGAAGGAGTGCAGCTACTCCAACTGTTGACAGCACCCAGAGCGTGGAATCTCTGGAACTCCTTAACACTAAAATCCCTGAAGCCTACGAAAAAAATTGTAATCCCGGGCCACCTGAAATTCCTTCACACCTCTCCATTTGTGTCTTTTGTTTTGTAAATATGTTGATCAGCACAAGCAGCAAGCAGCCTTTCATTTTGTTACACGAGTACCTTTTGTGAAAGTGTTTATTTGATATTTGGACGTCTGTCTTTACACATTATACACTTCATGTCAAACTTTTGTTGTTAGCACAATAACATGAAAAAAGTTGCTGTTTTAGATATGTGTTCAACGTTTCTTGCATTTTCTGTCGTCCTGCATTTACATAGATCGCTGTAGACACGGAACACACATGAAATGCATGTGTTCCAAATAACGATATATTATTTACCCTATACAACTCCAGGCACCTCACACCCACAGGAACAAGACTTGAGCTGGGTGAGTTTTTTGCCCGAGTTCAGCTTGACACATTTACAAAACAAAAGATGCTGATGTGGAGAGGTACGAAGGAATTTAAGGTGCTCCAGGGTTACAAGTTTTATCGAAGGCTTCAGGGAATCTAACGTTAAATAAATTTATATTTAAGGGTAGAAAACCCAGTGGCGGCTTGGTGGTCTTTAGGCCTTGAACCAGTACAGATTTATTTTCTTGTGCATCACAGCAGCTGGGGTTTTCATTTTTTCAGTCCTCACTGGACATCTGACCATAGCATCAGAGTTATTGTTATAATCATGAGAGACTTAAAACAAATCTATAATAAAGGACTTTCCATTTATCTTCTATTTATTTATACCTGTATTATTTAAAGTAGATAATGATATATTCTTATGTACCGAATATTTAATTCATTCAATTTCATTACTAATATATTGTTTTTTGTCATTATTTCTTTAACCTATAGTAAAGCACTTTGAGCTACACGCCTTCTATGAAAATATGCTATAAAAACATATTTTGTTATTGTTATATTCCCTACTTAAGATTGAAGTTGGAGAAGATTGTTAATATCATTTCTGTTTCTGGGTCTTGTACCTTTCTTTATGTGTTTCCTTTAATTCAGTTTAGTGTACTCTGTGTTGTTATTGTAATATGAGTTAAACTGTCATCTTTCATGTAACATTTAGAGGGAATCTAAGAAGTCATTAAGCAAATTGGTTCAGAAATATTTAGGCTTCTTCTCCTGATGCAAGTTGATTTTCTTTCCTGTTAGCAGTCTGTCGTAGAAACAAAATTTAAAAGAGGAGAATAAAAATGTTTCAGTGTCATATTTTTTCCACTCAACCAGGATGGCATGTGTGTTGTAAATAAGACCCTCTAATATTTATACCCTTCTAACTTGGTACCGAGATGAGAAACAGGTAAACCTGGGTGCCCATTTTTTAGGACTCCTTTAGGCTTGGTGGTCACAGTACATCTTCTCCTTATGGACACATATAGGTGGAATCACACCGTGCAACATTTTTATAACTTGCAGCTTGCTCTATTCCACTCACTATGCACAAAATTCCCTACTTGTTTAGTTTTACCTCCTTCAGCTCAGATCAGTCTTAAGGGCTTTTGGGGATCACATATCTTCATTTTCCCCTCATTATCAATTTAGGAAATGTTTTATGCCATTACTCCTGCCAAGAAACCATTTTCCTTGCTTCATTCAATTCTCACTAAAGCTTCCTGTTTGTTTTATCCGGACCTCTGATCTACCCTCTGCACCTTCATTGATTTGGAAACAAAATGACAATATTTCTGTGGTTTTCAAAAATCCTATCTATCAATACATACAATATCACCTTCTATATCTCACAACCAAGTCATCTTGCCATGGAACTTGCTCCCAACTCTTTATGTAACCTTTGCTCTCTTAATGTTCCGACACCATGAAGATGACAGGAGATTTTTTAAACAAAGGATCAAAAGAAGAGATATGAGCCAGAAAGATTCATAAGCACAAGTTAGCTAAAACCAACATCAAGCAAAATTCAAAAACCACAATCAGAGTCAAAAATACATAGATGGGAAGTCATTTACCAGCACTAATTTAATAAACACACACTGTTCTATTTTTATTTTTTCATAAACTCAGATAGACAGGAAGTGCTCTAAGTGACCTTTGTACCTATGACCCTCTGATATCACAGCTGCTAAATACCAGGTCGTTTCCCTAGCAACGTGGCAACAACCACTCCACAAAATGGTGACACTGAATCTTTTTGATGTGTTGTTAAATGACCAGCAAGGAGTGGTTTAGTCAGCAGTCCATTAGTTTCTCTTTATCTGAACAACTCTTAAGTAATAAAGCCTTAATTGGTTCTTGAAATGCTAAAAATATATATTTATACATATATAAATCCACAAAGGAAGAAAATTAGTTACGTATCTTAAAATAGTTTATTACGATAAGATAAACTGTTTTAAGATATGTTGCTCATTTTCTCCATTTGTGGACTTCTAGCTACAAATATGCAAACCGTATCACAGACCTTTATGAATATACTGTGTATATATATATATATATATATATATATATATAATATATATATATATATATATATATATATACTGCATATATATATATATATATATACTGCATATATATATGAAAAACTTGAAAGTTGGTCGCAAAAAAGCCAAAAATAACAACAATAGGTCTTTACAGACTTGAGTCCAAAACTGAACTGATTTGAAAAGCACAAAATGGAATTTTTAAAGCTGGTTAGAAGAAATGAGGTCATTGGGACCAGAACTGGAAGTGATGTCATCGGGATTGGAACCGGAATTTATGCCATCGGGACCAGAACTGAAAGTGACATCATCAGGACCGGGACTGTAAGTGAAATCATCAGGCCCAGGCTGAATCTCCCAAAGTTGGTCTGCAGAAGAAAGAGAGAAGGATCAGTGCACTCTGCCACTCCATGGTCCGGCATGGAATTACCCTTTTTCAAGCCCTTTAGCTGCACACATATGTGACAATATATACTGTACATATATAGGTAGACTCCTGTTGTAACAAAACTCATGGAACCATGATAATATGGGTAAAATAGGTACTGTATACTATTGTGCTCAGGGTTGCCAGCGATTTGCCATCTGCTCTGCTGCGTCTGGTAAACAGTAAACCAAGGGCATTACCATGAAATGTGTTTATGGCATGATGTTTAGAACATTTAACATCGGGCTTTGACCTGGTATTCCTCACACTCTTCTAGTCAGTCACAGCCATAATTCCGAGCTACTGGTGTACTTTTAATCTGAAAATGGAAGCTAAAGCAGAACGATTGCCCATATCGTGGCTCCTATCTTGTGTGCTTGAGTACTGAAGTAATAGCTCCTATTTTGAATGAAGTCTTGAGACTGTACCTGTCGTCTCCATACAATACATACATATACCTGTATTTCCCTTGGAAACCAGGACTCACCTTTCTGTCTCTCATACAATTCTGCAACCCAAGCTTGATAATATCTGTACAAAAATACTACAAAAAATATTTTATTACAAAATGAAAATGTTACTTTTTTAAAATAGAAACACAGGAATGAATACAGAATGAAAATGAGACATTAAATGTAACTTTTTTTTTATAGAAATTCAAACACACTTATAAGTTTTTTTTGTTCATGTCAGAACACTTGACTTTAACTTTGTCTTCTATTTTTTCAATTCTTCAAAGCTGTTGACAACATTGAAGGAGCAATTCTGAATTTTTCTTTCAGCATAATCTGTCGCCTTTTCTCAATTTTTTTGTTAATGGCAAAGAAAACTTTGAGAAGCACTATGAAACTCGAACAGTGCAGTATTCGCTCAAGACGCATCTACCCAAACAGATGCTCAGAGGAGAGCTGACTCAGAATTTAGCTATACCTGTATAGACTGCTTGAGACTTGAAATTTTGCAACACACTGTCACTTTCTTTAGGTATAACAAGAAAGAGAGACTCGGTGAAACTGTTGACATGACAGTATTTTTTTGCTCAAATTATTATCTTCGGTGGCCATTTTTGGCCAAAAAAAATTTGTTATACTGAAATTAGCATTTTTGTTAAAACAACATCTGTTAAATATGATGTTGTATGAACATTTGTTCGGTCCAAGAAAATATATTTGTTTTTTTAAAAATGTTGTTACTTTGGTCTGCTCTATAACGGGATTTGACCTGTGTAAATAAATATAGAAATTTGTCATGTGCGTTTGCTTGAGAGGCAGCTTAAGTATTCTGGGGCCTCATGTATAACGCCGTGCGCAGAACTCGCACTATAACATGGCGTAAGCACAAAAGCCGAAATGTGCTTACACACAGAAAAATCCAGATGCAGGAATCTGTGCATACTCCAACTTCCACGTTCTTCCGCTACATAAATCCCGATTAGCGTGAAAAGTAATGCTCATGCACACGGTTTATGTAACGCCCCAACTCCTCCCAGAATTACGCCTCTTTGGATATGCAAATGAATATAAATCGTCCTTAAGCTCAGACTTCTGTGAAAAGACAATGGGAAAAGCATAGGGGAAAATATAAGAATTTCAGCGAATACCACGTGGAGGCAAAGGAAAAACATACTATTTGTTCAAATAAACCGTGGTATAATCAACAAAAGGAAGTTGATCGAGTGACATAGCGTGTTGGAGAAACTTGAAAGCTCACATTCACAAAATCGCACAGTGCCGGAAATAAAAAAGAAGTCAAATATTAAAGTCGCCGTGAAAAGGCGAGTTGTAGCTAACTGTCTGAGTGTCATATGAAAGCTTATTAGGGTACAGAGAAAAAAAGGCACACAGTGGGGAAAAATCACGAAATGTCAACTTCAATCTCGACATTTCCACTTTAATCACGTAGTTTATTTTGTCATTATAGTAGAACATCATAAACTTCATCTTAAAATCACATCGTAATTAAAGTAGCATGCTAAATGCTTTGTTTTGTATTTGATCTTCTATGTGCCTATGTGTGTGAATCACTACTTGCTTCTTAAACAGGCTCTCTTCCTCCAACTGGACACAGAATCCATTACATTTATGATATTACAGCTCTCTAAATTAACCAAATAACTAAATTACTGAGATGTATACGTGATAAAATTTTTATGATGATAGGAGTTAAAGCACGTTATTAAACACGGGTTTCACTTCGATGAAATAGTTTATTGCAGCAGTACTCAGGCTCTAGGCTTGTGGTGGCACTGGGCAGAGGAAGAATCGGTGGCTCCTTCGCCTGCCAATGTCAGTAAGGTATCTTATGCACGGTGGATGGCCACGTCCATTGCAGACACTGCATAGCTGCCTCGTGCTCATGACACAAGCATTTAACTTTTGCCGAAATTTGTCGCTGCGTTTTTAGCTGTGTTGTTATTTTCTCTTTCTGTGTTATATTCAATATATTTTGGCGTGGCCGCCCCTGCAGTCCTTGCTTTTCTTTCCCCAAGTAACCGATCGCCACACAATCAGTTCTGTAATAGAAGTTAAGCCATCTGTAAGCTTAGTGCCAATTCTTCAAAACGTTTAAGGAACATTGAAATATCTTCGTAGTACATGTTTAATTATTCTATCCTTCACGACACTCCCAGTGAAGAATATAGATTATTTAAATGAAGTTAAAGTTTTATCTGTATAATTTAATAAACATATTTTGCTGCATTTCACCTTAAAAATATCGTCATCATATGTAAATACACGCTTTATAAAGTGGCTCAGGTTGTACGATATTATAACTGTAGTGCAAGTTTACAGTGGGGTGATTGTACTTATAAGTACAGCTAGTTCTACAAGGATCACTTGATTGAGTGCGTTTAAAGTTCTTGGGATGAAACTGTTTCTTAACCGCGCGGTCTGTACAGGAAAGGCTTTAAAACGTTTTGCAGTGGCTGAGACAGCGTGTCCTTGAAGCTGTATACCGATAATTCTCTTTCTGATCAGCTGCTGCCGTGATTCACACTCAGATACAGTGATATAAATACTCCGAGTGGTGCAGTGAGAGTAATATGGAAAAAGATGATCCGCTGTGGCAACTCTTAACGGGAGGAGCTGAAAGAAGAAGAAGAAGGAGAAGTGAGAGTAACAACGCTAAAGCAGTTATGGTATTTGGAATACTATGGCTGTTCCCTGGACCATTATATTGTTACAAGTTAATTACAATCAGATGCGTTACAATAATAAACATTATGCGGTTAGTTTCAGTGTATTTATAAAGCCGCGTCAGGAAAATAAGGTGTAACCACACAGGAACAGTAGCAGTGCTTTGACGCTGGGTGCCACCAGTCTGCAAAACCGAGCGAAAAACTTGCGTACGACAAGGCATGAGGTACCGTGGAAAAGTGCGTGGCTTTACGTCAAGTGTAGGTTTTATACATCGCGATTTGAACGTGGAAAAGTTCTTACGCAACATTTCTGTGCGTACACACCGTTTATACATGAGGCCCCTGGTGATGGTAAGAACCCACCAAACCAAGGGTTGTCGCTGTGTTCTAATGTGTTTTTCTTTCTACCACCGCAGAATGAAAGATTGATAGCTGTTCCACCCCGATGTCATTTCCATTGTCTGCCCTCCAGGACCAGCTTCTTCCTGCCTTGAATCCATATGACAGGAAGTTCGGCCATTTTAAATCAGTTCTGTATTGGACACCCGTCTGAAAAAAGTCATTTTCAAGTTTGTAAAAAAAGATCAAACTGCTTTCATTTATGTCCATTATACAGGGTTACAAACATGCCCAAAACCGTTTGCTGTTTGCTTGTTTTCCTACTATATATATAGTTATGTTTGAGGAGTAAATGAAATTATAAATAACTAACTGTAATATTCTAATCAAAATTCAAACTCTTGATGAAAAGCTTACTGCTACCGGGAAAGTAAAATAATATACAGAGCTACTTACTGTATCTGTGGAACTCTATTATATTTAAAAAAAAGAAACTCATTGAATCATCTAAATTCCCATTACTTTTTGGTTATGCATGGATACACAAACACAATTCATAATTAATTGACAAGAGGATAAAAGCAGTTCAATAACTGTCCTGATTATTCTGACTTTGCTGATGAATTTTAAAAGACTTTCATGTAGCCTTCTTCTGTAGAATGTAATTGTTGTATTAACTTACCAGCTGAAGTTCATTTTGCAAAAGGAAATTAGGAATATACTTTTTAATATAATACATTTATCTTGTCTGTACCACAATATAAATTAATAGATGAGATAAACAAGAAAGGATAGGTTTAAAGGTCATTAAATGAACTAATAACTAGAGAATTATTTGAAATTATTAATACACTGTACTCCCTTTAAACTGGTGAGGAGATGCAGGACCAAGCTGTTTGGAGAAGGTTGATCAAGCACATCGACCCCACACAGAAGTGGAAAAGATGAAGAAGACTGACTTTAAACTCTGACTATTCTGTTTTCACCAACAGAAAAATGTTTTTTGATTTAAATTTTACATTTTCTTCCATTTCTTTTGAAAAATCTTGTGTCAGCGGTTCCTGTTTGCATTAAAAGCAACTATCTCATACTGATAAAAAGATTATGTAATTATGTTAAGTAATGTTGATAGGAGTTTGTTCCTTTGTTCTAAATTTTTAGGAGTTCCTGTATCAATCTGCACAATTTTCAACTTGTTTTTTTTTGTTTGTTTTTGATTGCTGAATGTAATTCTAGGTTCTCAATGTCTCTATTTTCCTTCTAAATGTGAAGTATATTTTGGGTGGCTGCACCCACTATTTTGTAATTTTGTGATTGCTGCCATTTTTCTTTCCTACTGTCAGGGTTAACGCACCAGTTTTTATGTGACAATTCCACGGAGGTTGTAACCTTTGATCACAACTCAATAGGATAAAAGATCACCTGTGAAAACAATTCCTCATTTGAGGTGAAGATTCAGTACACAAAACTCTTAATCACTTTAGATTTTTTGATCACATGTGTTGTCTCAAGTTTGAGGTAGACAATCATTATTATTGATATTCTATTTTTGACTGTTTTCTGTTTTTTTGTCAATCTCTTGGCTCACTCTCAAACCTTGTCTGCTGCCATAAATACCAAATATGAATTTTTATAAAGATGGTATTTTGTTGTTACTGCAATGCCATTTAGCTTTTTGTAGGCCATTTAGTGGCTTTGTTGTTACAATACAATTCTCTGTTCCAAAGGACATGGTCTCAAAAACAATGTCACATAATGTCACACTCTAACATCCAGCATTGTGTGGTTGACTGCCACTAAGAATGCTGATATATATTCTTTTCTGGTTATGAGCTTTCTTGCTCTGCTTTTTGACTACGCATTTTGTTTTGTGATTTTGGCTAAAAGTCTGGTGTTATTAATCTCTCCGTTTTTTCCTCATGGCAGAACAGATAAAGAGGAATTTTTAGCATTAAAGTTGACTTCAAAGAATTTGGGTGCTTGAGGTTTTTTGTTATTGCTTAATTGTATTTTGTATTTAATCTTTGTTTTATGTAAATATAAGTTTTCAGATTTTGTTATAGATTTGGTGAGAAGTTTCAGTTTGGTTTTATGTAACTTTTTTATATTGTATTATTTATAATGATTGTCATCATGATATTTGTAGTATATTGAGGTATGTGCCTGTCCCCTTTATGTAGAGTTAAAGGGGGTGGGGCCAGTGACATTTTATCTGGAGGACCACCCTCTGCCTATATATTCTAATCAGAATGTGAGGTGTTCTAGTCTCAGGTGTTGTTTTGTTCAACCTTCTTTATTTAGTATTATAACGGCCAACCCCTTACCCAGACCGGTAGCTACACAACCAAGACCTGTGGCCTGGCTAAACTGAGGAATCTAAAGACAATACCAAACTGTACACCTTACAAGCAGTCTTTTCCCCCAGTCGACGATTAAACAGGCAATGCAAATCGGAGTGTAAAATTAAGTGCAGATATATTGAAAAGTGGCAACACAGATAGGCAATCAATAATAAATATGGAAGAGAAGGTCTGCGATACAGTTTGAATATTTGCAGCTGGAGATCCACAAAGGGAGAAAATGAATCACGCATCATAAAGTAGTTTTTGTTCTTGAGCTTTCAGCCCCTGCCAGGGACTTTCATCAGAGGATAATGCTTAGACTTACAAGAATCAAAGGCAATATATTACACTTCGCCAGCAACCACCTAGTATCTTATAAACGGAGCTGTGTTAAAACCCTATTCAGAAGAGTCCATGCCCATTGTAATACGAAGGAGACAAAAATGAATGAAAGACGCTATCTCTCCGTGTTTTCATTTCAAAGGGATACTCAAAAACATTCATTATTCGAAGCTTACACAGAAGATGCCAAAAAAACTCAGCAAACGATCAACTTGAATCAGACTGCCCACCCCACTTGGTACTCACTTGCTTATCACCACAATGTGTCTGAAGGTGCAGCACGCATCCTGGCCAAGTCAGGCGTCAGAATGGCACACAAACCCACAAACAATCTGTGCACAGTCCAGAATAGACAGCAGAAACATAAAACGCAGTTTATAGCATTCCATGCAGTTCTTGCCCAGCAGTATAATAGGACAAACATCAAAAAGAAACACAACACGTATACATGAACATCGTAACGCCGTCAGAAGAAAGGACTCATGATCACTGATCTATACGCATACTAAATCTACAGGACATACATTTAACTGGGACAATGTACAAGTAAGATTTAAGGCCAGTACTAAAAGTGCCAGAGAGCTGGCTGAATCTTGGCTATCAAATGAGAACGCCATTAATAGACACTTGGACATAAATCCAGCATATGCAAACTTAAAAACATGTTCATAATAAATAAAACTTTACAACCAATATTGCCCCCCTGCACCACACACACACCTCCCAACGTAATTTTTGCTATATAGTGTCTTTGATTCTTGAAAGTCTAAGCATTATCCTCTGATGAAGGCCCCTGGCATGGGCTGAAAACTCTGGAATAAAAACTATACATATATACAGTGATACCTTGGTATACGTCTGCTTTGGAATAAGTCCAACTTGGTATACGTCCTGTTTGGACATGAAAAATTTTGCTTGGTTATATGACATTTGTTTGGAATACGACTCACATGCTACCCTTGTTTACCTCTCTCTCGAAACAAAGCCAAGACTGCCCACGAACATCAGTAAACCAGTTGCTAGCATTCAGTGGACAACCCGCTCACTACCCTTGTTTACCTCTCTCGAGACAAAGCCACGACTGTCCACGAGCGTCAATACGGCAGTTGCCAGCATTCAGTGAACAACCCGCATGCTACCTGTTGTATATGATTGTTCAATGATGCTTTTGTCCATTGCTTTATGTTCGGGTGTTGATTGCTATGGTCTGCATCTTTTGAGACGTATGACTGCCGGAGGGAGGGGTGTGGTTTAGAAGGCACGCTGTATGGAGAGTTGGTTAAACAGGGTTCAAAATAAACAGCATTCAAAATGTTATTTTGAGTGTGTCGCTACTTCAATCTAGAGAACACTACACTACCCTTGTTTAACTCTCCCGAGACAAAGCCATGACTGCCCACGAGCGTCAGTACGCCAGTTGCTAGCATTCAGTGAACAACCCGCGTTATAACTCTCTGTGAATTTTCACGTGATTTTGTGTTTTTTCACGTAAATTTGAATTGATTGTTGAAAACTATGAACGTGGCATGCGTATCCAGGACTTGGCTGCTGCATACCGTATGCCGAGAATGACGGTATCTACGATTGTGAAAAACAAAGATGTTATTAAAAAGTAAATTGAGGTTAAATTTTTATTTATTTCATCAGATTGCTTTTGTATTTATGTATTTTAGTATTACGCAGTTCTTAAATTATTTTATACAACCCCATCAATGTATAATATGCCAATAACAATAACATTTTTTTTCATGGGAACGGATTAATAATTTTCCCTTTATTTCTTATGGAAAAAATTTGTTTGGTATACGTCCTGTTTAGTATAAGTCAAAGGATCTGGGGCCTCATGTATAAACGGTGCGTACGCACAGAAATGTTGCGTAAGAACTTTTCCACGTTCAAATCGCGATGTATAAAACCTACACTTGGCGTAAAGCCACTCACTTTTCCACGGTACCTCATGCCTTGTCGTACGCAAGTTGTCCGCTCGGTTTTGCAGACTGGCGGCACCCAGCGTCAAAGCAGTGCTACTGTTCCTGTGTGGTTACTCATTATTTTCATGATGCGGCTTTATAAATACACAGAAACTAACAGCATATTGTTTATTAGTGTAACGCATCTGATTGTAATTAACTCTTAACAATATAATGGTCCAGGGAACAGCCATAGTATTCCAAATACCATAACTGCTTTAGCGTTGTTACTCTCACTGCACCTTCCTCTTCTTATTTTTCTTCTTCTTCTTTCAGCTGCTCCCGTTAGGAGTTGCCACAGCGGATCATCTTTTTCAATATTACTCTCACTGCACGACTCGGAGTATTTATATCACTGTATCTGAGTGTGAATCACAGCAGCAGCTGATCGGAAAAAGAATTATCGGTATACAGCTTCAAGGACACGCTGTCTCAGCCACTGCAAAATGTTTTAAAGCCTTTTCTGTACAGACCTCGCGGTTCAGAAACAGTTTAATCCCAAGAACTTTAAATGCACTCAATCAATTGCTCCTTGTAGAACTTTTTGTACTTATAAGTACAATCACCCCACTGTAAACTTGCACTATAGTTATAATTATAATGTATTTACATATGATGACGATATCATTTTTAAGGTGAAATGCAGCAAAATATGTTTGTTAAATTATACAGATAAAACTTTAACTTCGTTTAAATAATCTATATTCTTCACTGGGAGTGTCGTGAAGGATAGAATAATTAAACATGTACTACGAAGATATTTCAATGTTCTTTAAACGCTTTGAAGAATCGACGCTAACAAAATAACAACATAGCATATTTCGCAAATAGCTACAAACGTTAAATGCTTGTGTCATGAGCACCCTGAGTACTGCTGCAATAAATTATTTCATCGAAGTGAAACACATGTTTAATAACGTGCTTTAACTCCTATCATCATGAAAATGACATCACGTATACATCTCAGTATTTTAGTTATTCAGAGAGCTGTAATATCACGAATGTAATGGACTCTGTGTCCAGTTGGAGGAAGAGAGCCGGTTTAAGAAGCAAGTAGTGATTCACACACATAGAGCACATAGAAGATTAAATACAAAACAAAGCATTTAACGTGCTACTTTAATTACGATGTGATTTGAGAAACTGGTTAATTAAACGATTTTAAGATGAAGTTTATGATGTTCTACTTTAATGACAAAATAAACTACGTGATTAAAGTGGAAATGTCGAGATTGAAGTTGACATTTCGTGCTTTTTCCCCACCGTGTGCCTTTTTTCTCTGTACCCTAATAAACTTTCATATGACAGTGACATCAGACAGTGGGCTTACAACTCGGCTTCTCACGGCGACTTTGATATGTGACTTCTTTTTTATTTCCGGCACTGTGCGATTTTGTGAATGTGAGCTTTCAAGTTTCTCCAACACGCTATGTCACTCGATCAACTTCCTTTTGTTGATTATACCACGGTTTATTTGAACAAATAGTATGTTTTTCCTTTGCCTCCACTTGGTATTCGCTGAAATTCTTATATTTTCCCCGTGCTTTTCCCATTGTCTTTTCACAGAAGGCTGAGCTTAAGGGCGATTTATATTGATTTGCATATTCAAAGAGGCGTAATTCTGGGAGGAGTTGGGGCGTTACATAATGCGCGTGCACGAGCGTTAGTTTTCACGCTGATCGGGATTTATGTAGCGGAAGAACGTGGAAGTTGGAGTACGCACAAATTCCTGCATCTGGATTTTTCCAGGATGTTTCCTGGATGTTATAGTGCGAGTTCTACGCACGGCGTTATACATGAGGCCCCTGGAACGGATTAAGGACATATACAGTGGAACCTCGGTTCCAAAACTCTGGTCGTAAACCGAGTTGGTTGTGAACCGAAGCAATTTCCCCATAGGATTGTATGTAAATACAATTAATCCGTTCCAGACCGTACGAACTGTATGTAAATCAGTTCATCATCATCATCAAGCCCTTCCGTGAGAATCCTAAATCCAAAGAGGACTGTTTCATTTATGTTAGGTAGAATGCCCAGAGGGGACTGGGCGGTCTCATGGTCTGGAATCCCTACAGATTTTATTTTTTCTCCAGCCGTCTGGAGTTTTTTTTGTTTTTTCTCTCCCCCCTGGCCATTGAACCTTACTCTTATTGATGTTAATGTTGATTAATTTTGTTTTATAATTGTGTCTTTCATTTTTCTATTCTTTAATATGTAAAGCACTTTGAGCTACTGTTTGTATGAAAATGTGCTATATAAATAAATGTTGTTGTTGTTGTTAAATATATATGTAAATATATGTAAAGATTAAGTACAAATATAGTTAATTACACCATAGAATGCACAGTGTAATAGTAAACTAATGGAAAACATTGAATAACACTGACACAAAACACCCAGGCTCCCTGCTCAGCTACACGAGCAGGCTCGCTCTCTCTCTCTCTCTCTCGCTCGCTCGCTCTCTCTCTCTCTGTAGCACACATCCTCCCCCTCTGTCAGCAGCACGCACTCGCGCTCTCTCTCTCTGAACAGAGGAGAACATTTGAACAAATCCGAACTTTAATTTAAAAACCAACCACAAGCAACCAAAAAAGTAACATTGCAGGAGTTCATGCTAATAGCCTTACAGCCCAATCGTTGTAAACACTTTTTTTAAAAATGAGTTTTAAGCACAGCAGAAAAAAAGGAACATTAGAACAATTCCAAATTTATTTAAAAACCAACCACAAGCAACCAAAAAAGTAACATTGCAGGAGTTCATGCTAATAGCTTTACAGCCCGATCGCTGTAAACACTTTTTTTAAAATGAGTTTTAAGCACAGGGAAAAAAGCTAACATTTGAAAAAAGAGAAAAATAACATTGCAACAAATCACGCTACGAACTGAAAAATTTACTTTTGAAAAATCCGTAATACAAAAACTACTGTATAAACCACCAAGAAAACTAACCTTGCATGAGTCGAGTTCTGGCATGAAGTGAGGAGGAAATGGGTGTAGAGGAGGTTACAGTTTTGAGGGAGAGTCCGGCTCTGCGATGGAGAGATGTTTTCCTTCAGGTGTTTTCTCTGTTGTGATTTCTTGGGTTTCTGGTATTTTTAGCTGTTTAGCTGGTGGAAGCGAAAGCCTCATGCAGCCATTCCTTGTGACCCAACCCTTCGTGTTTGCCCTCCACATTACTGGCAGTCTGGCTTTGTTTACATTGTGCTGCTTGAAAGCACGAGGGTCCTCAAATTGGTAAATGAGTAAACTGGTTAACAGTTATTCCACCTCTTCCAGCACTTGAAGCCTCTGTCTGGTTAACGCTGTAAATCCTTTTGCAACATCAGCTACTTAAATAGATTCTTTCTGCTTTAGAATAGTCGAAATCGTAGATTTTGACTTCTTGTACTCGGCGGCAAGATCAGTAACACAAATGCCACGCTCAAACTTTTCAATAATGTCTTTCATTACTTTTGATTTCTTGAAAGCACGAGGGTTCTCAGATTGGTAAATGAGTAAACTGGTAAACAGTTTTTCCACCTCTTGTAATTTCTTTCTTTACTTCGATTTCAATTTTCTTCAAAACTTTCTCACCACTCTTCACTTGTTTAGAAGCCATAGTTAACTGCAAAAGCACACAAAATACTGTAGAGCAAAAAGAGAGCACAGTTAAAGCATGCAAGTCTGACTGAGAACAATGAACAGGGAGCGGCTCTGCTTAAATACAGTAATCGGCGTGTATGAACCAGCCAGGCAGGCACACATGTGCAGGCTCTCTCTCTCTCTCTCAGAAGCAGGCAGGCACGTCTGACCGAGAACAATGCAAAACATGCGGAAATCATCGGCCTGCACAAATTGAAAGGGAAGCTGGCTTGTTCGTATACCGAGTGTGTGGTCGTGAACCGAGGCAAAAGTTTGGCGAACGTTTTGGTTGTGAACCAAGTTGTACGTATACCGAGACATTCGTGAACCGAGGTACCACTGTATATATATATATATATATATATATATATATATATATATATACCATACCATACCATACCATTTTATTTGTTGAGCGCTTAAAAGCACAGCATTACAACTGACCGAAGCTGTACAGTTAAAAAAGAAGCAGGACTAAAACAAAATATTAAAACAAACATTAAGAGAGAATTAAAACAGAGATACTAAAAACAGGTCAGAGGACCCAATAAAATAGAGAAATAGGAAGAAGCAAGTGGAAATGAGAGGTTAAGAATTAAAAGCCAATGTGAAGAAGTGCGTTTTTAGGCATGATTTAAATGTGGCGACTGAGGCGGCTTGCCTAACCACTAAGGGTAGGGAGTTCCAGAGCCTGGGTGCACAGACGGAAAAAGCCTTTTCACCACGAGCCTTGGGAACGGTTAGGAGCAGCTGATCTGCGGATCTAAGAACACAAAGAGGATTGTGACGATGGAGCAAGACACTCAAATAGGCAGGGGCTAGACCGTTTAGTGCCTTATATATATATATATATATATATATATATATATATATATGTATATATATATATATATATATATATATACACACAATTCCCCCACCATCCCAAAGGCACAAGTGAAGACACTATAGATATACTATTTACAACAAGCGCACGAAAATAAAGCAATCAAAACAATACAAAGCCCTCCCTTGTCCCTAAACAATAAACGAATAAACACAGAACACAGCACACAGATCAAAAACAAACTGCAATGAATAGGTGAAATAGAATGATTCCAAAGTAATGAATGTTCTGAATGAAATGAAATACCGTTTGATATGATATGTTTGCTCCTTCCCAAGATAAATCAAAACGATCTCACCGTGTGAGTCCTCGCATTGGTTGAAATAAATCCAAACCCCAGGGTTTCTCTGAACTGGCTGACGTACCGATGATCCGGTCACTGAAAAAAAGCACACGGTAAGGCTGTGCACCTCTCTCCTCTCTATCTCCTCCCTTGATCCTTCCCTCCTGTGGTTTGAATAAAAATATCCCAGATGAAATTGGTGTGTCAACAGGAAATGCCAGTATTGGGGTCGCTGCCTCCTTGCATCATCCTTCTCCGTTTGTTTCCAGGGTACAGCATTTACATAGACACACACCTGATTTAAACGGGACGATGCAAAAAAAAAAAACAATTCAGCACAAGACGCACATAAAATATCTACAATCATGTAGCCCCGCTATAGTATGTGCTTTTTGGATCTTCTGTTTTTTTGACTTTTTGCTCTGTTTTGGTGGATTTTTGACTGGCTTAGTTTGTTCTGGATGCACACATTATTCTCTATTTTACCTTTTGTATTTATACACTTTTCATTTACAATATTCATTATTTTCATCATCATTATAAACACCCAGAGTTTTTCCATGGTTTTCTGTCACTCTTTATTCATTTTTAAACATTGTTCTGATCCTGGGGTTTTCCTTTTTTGAGCCTGTGTAGGCCAAAGCCTACCTAAAGTCTGGTGGAGAAACCCATTTAAAAAAAACAAAGCTTTAGTTTAGCCTGGGTGTAGATTCTTGATGTAAGGAAATGTACATTTTAGTATTTTTAGCACAAAGGATAACTAAAAAAAGCTACCCACTCACGGTGGCCAGCTTTCCAAAATCTCAAATCAGGACAGCCACGATTTTGAGCAACTAAAAAAAAAAAAAAAGATCTTAAGGTACTAAGGAAGACAAAAAATAGACCATTTTAACATGTATAATCTAAACATATCTCTCTTCAATCATTTAGGTGCATCGACTATTCATGATCTTAAAGACTTTAGCATGCAATGTTCCTCTGCCAGCTACTGCTTCTTTAAGTTGTTGTATGGTCATATTCATTCCATTACCAAAACGCGAGGACAAATCAAAGCAGCAATGCAAGGAAGGCTGCTGTTTTGGAACAGGTTCATTCCTAATCCAGTTTTCTGCCATTTCATCTGTGCAGATCTTCTCAAGCTCTGTCAGGTGGTATGGAGACCATTAGCTACTTTCAGGTCTCTTTAGAGATGTTTGTTTGAGTTCAGTTCTGAGCTTTTGGCTCAGCCACTCAAGGACATTCCCAGGGTTTGACCCTAAACTACTCCTGTCTTGTCTTTGCTTTGAGCTTTTGGCCTTTTTCCTATTATTAGGTGAACCTTTGGCCCAGTCTGGGGCTCAAAAATCATGGTAGGAGAAAATTATAGACACTTCCCTGAACCTGACCTTACCTACCTACCCAGTATAACTCTTTTGTGTTTATTAATATGGAGGGACTGGACATACTTAGCTACCTACCTACCCAGTAAAACTCTTGGGTACACATTTTGGATATATTTAAGATTTAAGCTTTTTTTTGTTTGTAATCGTGAAAAAGTAGCAACTACACAATGTAACCCATCAAGATCAGCCCTATCAGTTATCTTGACATGGAGTACGGATACAGTGCTTAACAGTGCATTCACGTGACGCTAAGCATGTTTGGGCCATGGTGAGTACTTGGATGGGAGACCAACCAGGAAAAGCATGGGTTGCTGGAAGAGGTTTTGGTGAGTCCTGCTAGGGGTGCACACCCTGTGGTCTGAATGTGGATCCTAATGCCCCCAGTACAGTGATGGGGACACTGTGTTGTAATTTTGGCACCGTCGTTTAGATGAGACATAAAACCGAGGTCCTGACACACTCATAAAAGTTTCCTGGGGATCCTCCATAAAGAAGCCTAGTCATTCTGGCCTCCTAATCATCCCCTTCTGAAATTGGCTAACTACCTCTCACCACTTCACCACCTAACAAGTAATGTGTGGTGGGCATACTCACACAAAAATGGCTGCCGTCACCATCCAAGTGGATGCTACATGTTAGGGGTGGTTGAAGTGGCTTGTCGCCCACTTTGTAAAGCACTTAGAGCAGTGAGAAAAGCGCTGTATGAATGTATAGAATTATTATTAACCTTATCGTGTTTTAAACATGACTCTTTTGTATTTTTCATAGTAACATTCATGAGGCACAAGGTTGTAATACTTATCTTCCTGCTTACTCTTGGGCACAGTATGAGGAACAGACTCTCTGTTCCCCTTTATATATTGCATGCCATTCAGACAGCTAAGGTGTTTGTGCTAATGTGCATCTAACACGCAGTGAGGTCACCAAATTATTAATATTTTGTATTAGCATTGATGTGAATATTGCATCCTCCAGAGGCAAAGGCAAATGTTGAACGGGCCATCCCTCGACGTCAACCATGTTTGGCAGATGGTGCTGTCAGTTTAGGTCTGCATTTATTCTTTCATGCATATGGCAGTATCCTTTAAAATGAACAAGCTCATGTATTATCAATGGGCTAAAAGCATGCAACATAAGCAGGAATGTATCAGAGGAGTTAAACTTCTGTAAACAACTAGCAGCGGTTGTGTAAATGTGATTTTACTGACATAAATAACAGAAACATATGGCCGGAGACAGGAAGTGGGTGATACCTGGATAGACTGATATCCTGCAAGACAAGCGGCGGTATTTATGACATGATGTTCTCTGACAGTGAAAGAAGAGGGGAGGAAAACTAATGACTTTTTTATGAACTACCTGACAACACATATTTGACCATAAAAAGATCTGTTCAAATAACTAATTCACCAGGTCTTTAAGGGGAGACAACCTTTAGAGTTTTATTAAAAAATAAATAAATAACCTGGAGTAAAATTCTTTCTTTAAAAGGTATATATACTCAGCAAAAAAAGAAACGTCCCTTTTTCAGGACTGTGTATTTCAACAATAATGTTTTAAAAATCCAAATAACTTTACAGATCTTCATTGTAAAGGGTTTAAACAATGTTTTCAATGCATGTTCAATTAACCCTAATCAATTAATTAACATGCACCTGTGGAATGGTCGTTAAGACCTTAACAGCTTACAGAAAGTAGGCATTTAAGGTCACAGTCCTAAAAACGCAGGACACTAAAGAGACTTGTCTACCGACTGTGAAAAACACCCAAAGAAAGATACCCAGGGTCCCTGCTCATCTGCGTGAACGTGCATTAGGCATGCTGCAGGGAGGCATGAGGACTGCTGATGTGGCTAGGGCAATAAATTGCCATGTCCGTCCTGTGAGACGCCTAAGACAGCGCTACAGGGAGACAGGAAGGACAGCTGATCATCCTCGCAGTGGAAGACCACGTGTAACAACACCTGCACAGGATCGGTACATCCGAATATCACACCTGCGTGACAGGTACAGGATGGCCACAACAACTGCCCAAGTCACACCAGGAACACACAATCCCTCCATCAGTGCTCAGACTGTCCGCAATAGGCTGAGAGAGGCTGGACTGAGGGCTTGTAGGCCTGTTGTAAGGCAGGTCCTTACCAGACATCACCAGTTACAACGCCGCCTATGGGCACAAACCCACCTTCGCTGGACCAGACAGGAGTGGCAAAAAGTGCTCTTCACTGATGAGTCACGGTTTTGTCTCACCAGGGGTGATGGACGGATTCGTGTTTATCGTCGAAGGAATTGAGCACGTCTGGGACCTGTTGGATCGCAGGGTGAGGGCTAGGGCCATTCCCCCCAGAAATGTCCAGGAACTTGCAGGCGCCTTGGTGGAAGAGTGGGGTAACATCTCACAGCAAGAACTGACAAATCTGGTCCAGTCCATGAGGAGGAGA
Organism: Polypterus senegalus; assembly: GCF_016835505.1. Classification (NCBI taxonomy): domain Eukaryota; kingdom Metazoa; phylum Chordata; class Cladistia; order Polypteriformes; family Polypteridae; genus Polypterus; species Polypterus senegalus. The sequence goes on from NC_053168.1 coordinate 16,154,651, forward strand.
TGCACTGCAGTACTTCAAGCAGCTGGTGGCCACACCACATACTGACTGGTACTTTTGATTTTGAGCCTCCCTTCATTCAGGGACACATTGTGAAACATTTTTAGTTTATGTCTTATGGTGTTGACTCTTTTAGTGTTCATACAAATATTTACACATTAAGTTTACTGAAAGTAAAAACAGTTGAAAGTCAGAGGACGTTTCTTTTTTTGCTGAGTACATATATATATACTCAGGTTATATAAAATGAATTCATGAAAAAAGGAAGGTTTTGCTGATTACTTGTAACAAATTAAAGTGTTCATCATTTTTTGTTCATTATTTTTTTTTGTGCTGTTTTCTTAAATAAGGAAAAAAACAATATGAAACTACATCAGAATATCAATTTCTTTTTTCCTTATTTATTTTAAGTGCCAAGCAGGATTACCCGGCATCCTGATAAAAAGGCAGAGGACAGAATTGAAGGACAGCCATTGACTGGCATCTCGTCTGGGATGGATTATGGGTCCATTACCAAAACGCGAGGACAAATCAAAGGAGCAATGCAAGGAAGGCTGCTGTTTTGGAACAGGTTCATTCCTAATCCAGATTTCTGCCATTTCATCTGTGCAGATCTTCTCAAGCTCTGTCAGGTGGTATGGAGACCATTAGCTACTTTCAGGTCTCTTTAGAGATGTTTGATTGGGTTCAGTTCTGAGCTTTTGGCTCGGCCACTCAAGGACATTCTCAGGGTTTGACCCTAAACTACTCCTGTCTCGTCTTTGCTTTGTGCTTTGGGCCTTTGTCCTATTGGTAGGTGAACCTTTAGCCCAGTCTGGGGTTCATAGTACTCTGAAGGAGGTTCTCATTAAAGATATCTCCATATACTTTGCTCTGTCCCGTCTAGTCTCATAGTGTCTGCCTGCTGAAAAATGACCCCACATGATGATGCTGCTACCACCATGTTCTGGCATTGGAATGGAATTACACAGTGCCACACACATGCGCATGGGAGGCAGCTAAATGGACTAAAAGAAGGTAATTCCATGCCAGGTCAGGGGGTGGCAGGGTGCATTAAACCTTCCTCTTTTATCTCTGCAGATCAGACACGGGAAATTCTGCCTGATTCAGACATGATGACGTCACTTCTGGTTTCGGGCCCAAGAACATCGTTTCTGGTTCCTGCCCTGAGGACGTCACTTCTGGGTCCTCCCCCAAAAACATCACTTTCTGGTTCCGGGCCTCAATGACATCATTTCCACCTCCCTGCCTTAGATAGATAGATAGATAGATAGATAGATAGATAGATAGATAGATAGATACTTTATTAATCCCAAGGGGAAATTCTTCCTCTTTAACTTCAGTTCTGTTTTGGACTCAACTCTGTACACATCTGTACAACTTATTTTACCTTTTTTGCAGCCGGGCTTCAAGTATACGGGTAGCTGCCGCAAACCTTTTTTCTGTGTGTTGAGAGGCTATTTATTTCACAACAGGTGATTTACATTTACTTATTTGGTTGACACCTTCATTGAAGACGACTTACAACATTTAGGATATAACTGGTTACGTGCATTTTGGTTTTCCAATTGGAGCACAGGCAGTTCAAGCCACTACTCCACACTGCCTCACCAGGTGATGATTGGTTCCTTGTTTTCTGCAAGCATGACACCAATCTTGGTTTCATCAGACCAAAAATTCTTGTTACTTGCAGTCTGAGAGTCCTTTAGGTGCCAACTGGGCATCCACGTGTTCTTTACTGAAGTGAGGCTTCTGTCTGCCCACTCTGTCATAAAGCCCAAATCAGTGGAGTGTTGCAGTGATGGTTGTCCTTTTGAAAGTTTCAGTTTGGGATCTTTGTCCACCTCTTTTATTAAGGCTCTTCTCTCATCATTGCTCAGTTTATCTGGATGGCTTGCTCTAGGGAGAGACGTGGTTGTTCCGAGTATTATGGAGGCCACTGTGCTCTTGGGAACTGTGGTGTTATGGGTCCACAGGTCTCTCAGCAAAGGCCTGTCTTTTTAAATAAGTATGGCTTAGTGAGGGGGCGTGGTGGCTGTAGAGGGTCTCGGGGCGATCTGCGGTGTGGGCGTTTCTCACCTAAGTATGCAGGTGAGAGACTGCCCACATCTGTGATTGTTCCCGAGACTGCTAATGTGCTGCAGCTGCTATGTTCTCTTTGTTTTAAAGGTTGTTTTTCTATTTTGATTTTAACCTGTTTTTGTTTTGTTGACTGTTTTAATAAAAGCACTTTTATACACCATCCCCTTGCTCCATTGTTATTGCCTCACTGTTTAGCTCATCGGTAACATTACAAGGACTCCCGAACAGCAGATGGGAGCTTGGAGCTGAACCTGCATCTTCACAGGAACCTTCAGTGCTGCAGTGTTATTAAAAAAAGAAAACTCTGAAATCCAGCTTTGTGTTCCACCTTCTCCAGCATGCATTTTACTTCTGTTAAGTTTGAAAACACCTCAGTCTGGAAGCTGAAGACCTCTCACGTGAATAGTTTAAAGTATCTCCCTTAAAATCTCAAATTGAATCATAGATGGAAACTGAACCATAATTCTTAAGAGTATAATAGCCGCAGTGTTTGCTTTAAGAATGTTGAAGTGCAGAGAAGGTCAGAAGGAATTGCATTGCATGTTTGTGGACTTAGAGAAAGGGTATGGCAGGGTGTCAAGAGAGATGTTATGATCCTGTATGAGGAAGTCGGGAGTAGCAGGAAAGTATGTGAGGGTGGTACAGAATATGTATGTGACTGCGGTGAGATGTGTAGTAAGAATGACACCCTGGTTGAAGGTAAAGTGGGATTACATCAAGGACCGACTCTGAGCCCTTTCCTGGTTGCAATGGTGATGGACACGTTGACAGATAAGGTCAGATAGGAGTCTCCATGGACTATGATGTTCATAAACGACACTGTGATTTGTAGTGATAGTGCACAGCAGGTGGAGGTACATACTTGAGAGAAGGTGAATGAGAGTCAGTAGGACGGAGTACATGTGCGTGAATGAGAGGGAAGGTGGTTGAAATGTACGACTGCAAGAAGGTGGTGAGGGTAGATGAATTTAAAAACTTGAGTTTAACAGTCCATATCAATGGAGAGTGCAGCAGAGAGGTGAAGAAGAGAGAGCAGATAGGGTAGACTGAGTGGAGAAGAGTGGCAAGATTGATTTGTGATAGAGAGTGAAAGGGAAGGCATTTAAAGCAGTAGTAGGACCAGCTATGTTGAATAATTTGGAGATGGTGACACTGACTAAAATACAGGAGGCAATGCTGGGAGTGGCAGAATTGAGGATTCTATGATTTTTGCTCAGAGTAACAAATTTTAGGCAGGATTAAGTATGAGTATATTGGAGGTACAACACGGATACAACAGTTTGGTGACCAAGAAGAGATATAGACAGTTTGGGCAAGTGTAGAAGAGAGATGAGAGGTACATCAAGAAAACAATGTTGAAGATGGAACTGCCAGACACGAGGAAAGCCAAAGAGGTTTATGGATGATGTGGTGAGGGAAGACATGAAGGCAGTCGGTGTGGCAGAAAATGATGTAAAAGACAGGGATAGATGGAGACGGATGATCTTCTGTGGTGACCCCTAAATGGCAGCAGCTGAAAGAAGAAGAAGATTAACACGCTGTCTCATAAATCCTCCTAAAAGTACAAGCAACCTTTGTTTTTTTCTAGTTTTATCCTGTGTACCCTTTGTGTTATACCCTAGCAAGTAAGTAGGTATCTTATCAGCATCATTACAGATAAAATGCCCACAGACTGCGCACGCTCAAATCCTTGCCTGTTTAGTTTTAAAACCAAAAGCTGATATCTGAATTTATTAAAGACAACGGAGTAAGCACGTCAGACACAGCCAGATGAGACTATTAATAAAAGTATTTTTCAAGCAGATGTCTCATAATGGCTTTAGAAACCCTGTCATTTACCTACTTTGTTAAAACTATTCTTTTAATTGAGAAAAAGCAAAGTGTGGTAATTTAAATGACCCATTTTATTACAGCAGACTGTGAAGTTATGAACATTAAGCCTGGACTGGAATCTATTAGACAGATGAGGTGTCAGTTTCAATGAATGTTTGTTGTTTTTGATTAACTGCTTAGTTAAATAGTCCAAAATTTTTAGCTGCCAGGCAATACCATATGACAAGTGTGTCACTCTGTTTTTAATATTTGTACAAAATGGCGACTTCTGACCATATTTGCGACTTAATACTTTGTGGTCAAGGAAAGAAGAGTCGGCAAGCCAATAAGCAGCTTGGGGTGCCAACACGCCCCTTCCTGTTTAGTATCGGCTCTTTTATAAACAAAAGAAACACCCAATGTCATGAAAACAATAATAGAATCACTGCCACACAGCAAAGTGGCCTTGATCATCAGGTTTCTGCCGGTGACGTAAACTCGTATACATATATATATATATATATATATATATATATATATACTAGCAAAATACCCACGCTTCGCAGTGGAGAAGTAGTGTGTTAAAGAAGCAATGAAAAAGAAAAGGAAACATTTTGAAAATAACGTAACATGATTGTCAATGCGGCACGGTGGCGCAGTGGTAGCGCTGCTGCCTCGCAGTTAGGAGACCTGGGTTCGCTTCCCGGGTCCTCCCTGCGTTAAGTTTGCATGTTCTCCCGTGTCTGCGTGGGTTTCCTCCGGCGCTCGGTTTCCTCCCACAATCCAAAGACATGCAGGTTAGGTGGTTTGGCGATTCTAAATTGGCGTGTTTGTGTGTGTCCTGAGGTGGGTTGGCACCCTGCCCAGGATTGGTTCCTGCCTTGTGCCCTGTGTTGGCTGGGATTGGCTCCAGCAGACCCCGTGACCCTGTATTCGGATTCAGCGGGTTAGAAAATGGATGGATGGATGGATGATTGTCAATGTAATTGTTTTGTCACTGTTGTGAGTGATGAGTGTTGTTGTCATATATATATATATATATATATATATATATATATATATATATATATATATATATATATATTTACACACGCACACATAAACATATATATATATACACATATATACATACATATATATACACATACATATACACACACACATAAATACATACACACATACATACATACACACACAAATACATATATATATACATACATACACACACACATATATAAACATATATATACATATACATACATATCTACATATATACACACACAGCTATTTCAGATCAGTGCAATACGCTGCTTGTTAAAACGGATGACACCCGCTCTTACGTGCAAGTCTGCGTGGATATTATGAACTATCGTATTTGTTCAAGTTCTATTTAAATTTTAAATAGAAGGAATTTTTATTTAGTCGACAGAAATATCTTTGGTAGGAATGGTAAAAACAGACAGGAATATTATTCTGAATAAATCAACTCAAACCTTAAACAACTTATAATATTTTGCTCTCCATAAAAATATATCCTGTCTAAATTATACAAGTTAGAAATAAAGTAAACGTTAAAAGAACAAACATTCAAATTTCTTTACTCTTATGTAATTTTATATAAAAATAAACTTAGATTTTAAATATCCCAAAAGATTTTGCTCTCCATAAAAATATATCCTGTCAAAATTATACAAATTCAAATATGAACATGCTGCATAACAAAACCTGGAAATATAAATAAAATGTGTTCCTTTCAGCAATAACAAATCAAATCATTCAGTTGTCTTTGCTCATATGTCATTTTAGAGCTGGACGCCTGGCATCTTTTTGGCCACAGGTTCGTTTCTGTTTGGTGTGAGGTTCTGTGTTGTGGAGATTCTCAGGATGGATTGCAGGTGCTCATCAGTGAGGCGACTCCTGTGTGCTGTTTTGTTAGTCTTTATCACTGAGAAGAGCTTCTCACACAGATATGTGCTACCAAACATGCACAAGGTTCGAGCCGCATGTAGACGGACTTTTTTTGTTCTTCAAAGTCACCAAAGCGCCGTGCAAACTCAGTGCGCTCAGTTTATCAGCAAAGTGCGTATTTGGGAACACCGTAGTGACGACTTGGTTTAACATTACTTGGCAACAGGGAAAGTGGGGCAAGGTGCACTGGTGCATTTGTGTCTCCCATAAAAGCAGCTTCACTTGAAATCACTTTGTGATTGTGCACGGGTAAAACGTCCGCTGAAGTGTCAGATTCTTATTTAATTATTCTGCTTTCTGTATCTTCTGCATTGCATTCAGGTTAGGTTACCCTGATGTTTTGTCTCATAGTGCCGTCTTAGATTAAATTCTGTAATTACAGCCACATTAGCTCCACAAATGAGACACACGGGTTCAGTAAACATATACTCAGCCTCCCATCGGTTTTAAAGGCTCTATTTTCAGAATCAACTTTTCTCTTCAGCATCGTGTGAGCTAGCTTCGCAATAACTTGCAGCATCATAAGGTAGACTTGATTAACGCGGTAAGTGTTGGCAAGGCAGCTGAAGCGCTGCATTATGGGATCTGTAGTTTATTGTGTTACCAGCGCTTCATATACCCGGCTTTAATAACAATAATACAGTATATAAAATGATCTCGGGCGGATATAATTACACGCCGGGCGGATGTGGCCCGGCCCTTGAGTTTGACACATATGGACTAAATAGAACTTGAAAAGATATATTTTTCAAATGTGATCGCGCAATTCAGATAGAGTTGACGCGCACTACAGCCTGCATGCCTCAATAAGTCATCCTCCCTCGCTCTTACTTTTTACCGCTCATCTAATGAATACACTGAGTATGGCTTTACCAAAACAATCATTGATGGCGAATAAAGTATCCATTATTCGAGTATGTAGATCGGGTATATATATATACATATATATATACCCGCGTATCGCAGCGGAGAAGTAGTGTGTTAAAAAGCTAGAAAAGAAAAGGGAACATTTTAAAAATAACGTAACATGACTGTCAATATACAGTATTTGTTTTGTGAGTGTTACTGAGTGTTGCTGTCATCAAGGATTTGATTATCATTATTTCTTTCAATCAGGTTCGTATTTGTAGGATGTGTTGTGTTCAAGTTACATTCCGTGTTTGTCAATCGTTGTAAAGATGACAGGTTTCATTCATCGATTCGTTTCTTACTGCATCAATAAACAGCTCGTCTTCTTCTTTATCTGAGACCTGACACACTGCATGCACGGTTGTTTTTACACTGTCTTCCTTTAGCGGGACATTGACTTTTTCCAACGTGTGCTTTGTTTTGGATTTATGAATATGCTTGTATGTATCAGACGCTTCATATTTTTGCTTTCCTTTTCAATTGTGTAATTCGTTTTGTTCAGCGCTCTTTGGAACTGTTGCTTTTATCTGTGCACTGCGTCAGTTCACGTGAGCCACTCGGTGTACATGCATCGAAGGTTCCCAGCTGTGCTGGTGCCATCTCGTGCTATGTCCATGGCTGTATTTAATGTTACCTTAGTCCTGGCACTTAAAACTTTCTCTCGCAGTTTCGCTGAGTTTGTGTCAAACACCACCCTGACCATCTCATCTTCCTCTGCATAAGCACAGTCCTTCACCCGTGAATTTTTAGTGGGAGTTTGCTATTGGATTGCCGCTGACGGACGGCCTTATATGGGCAGGCACTAAATTACAAACGCCAGCGCAGCCTGTCTATGAACTTAATTTAAAGTGTAGGTTTACATGTGCTTTGTTTCAGTAGCAGAACTCATGAATATGGTTGTATATGTCACTTTCGCCGCTTCTTATTGTTTCGCTGCCTTCTCAATTATATAATGCATGTTTTCTTCAGCGCTTTTTTGAGGTCTTCCTGGTTTTCTATGTACTGCGTGATTACGTGGGAGGCGTGATGATGTCACACGAAACTCCGCCCCCACGGCGTTGAAGCTCATCTCCATTACAGTAAATGGAGAAAACTGCTTCCAGTTATGACCATTACGTAGAATTTCGATATAAAACCTGCCCAACTTTTGTAAGGAAGCTGTAAGGAATGAACCTGCCAAATTTCAGCCTTCCACCCACACGGGAAGTTGGAGAATTAGTGATGAGTCAGTGAGTGAGGGCTTTGCCTTTTATTAGTATAGATATATATATATAAATATACTAGGGAGGCAGGCCTCCCTGGCACCTTTGCTGCCCAACCCCCAGTTGCGGCCAGAAAATTAGTTAAAACCTGTAAATGTACAAAAGAAAAATTATTATTTATTGGAGTGAGAAATCACAAATTTCTATAAATATATAAAAGAAAAATTAATTATTATTTAATGACGTAAAAATCATGAAATGAGAATAAAATATTTACTCTCTTACTGATTGGAGTATTCCCGTTAAACTGAGGTCCACTATGCTCGATGAGTATTTATAAGAGACTTAATAAATGATCCATTCGTTTTAACTGACATTCTTAGAGATAAAAAACGTTTTTTTAAAAAATAACAGGAAAAATCACATGAAAACTAAAGTGGTATACAATGGGTCATCGTAACTCAACCTTCAGCTAACTAAATCACCGAAATACAAACGTTGGTGTTATGAATAAATAATTTTTCTTAATAGTTTTTTCATGTGAAAGAGAGTTTACTCAATCAAAAATAAAAACCATGACTTTCTTGATATTTTAGTTTATAATTTAAAAATGGAATAAGAATCTGAAAATCTAACAACATCACATTAAAGTTTGATAAATTCTGAAAAAAATGATACCAAACATATATAGTAGGTTTTAAAATAAGGCCGATTTAAAGCGTGACAAAAAAAGTCACACAAAATTGTTGCACCTTTAGGATTTTATATATATAGAGTAGATGCTGTATATATCCGAGGTGTGATCAAAAAGTATGGTGAATGTTGATGCAGAGCACCTTCCAAGAGCAACGCAAAACAATTCAATGCAGGTTCTGACACGTCCATCCTAGAGCCGAGTTTGTGACACGTTTCAGCTTGTTTGACACCGTCAGTCGTTTGAGAGCCACTGTTGAGTTCAAGTGTGTTTGTCAAGTTTGTCGTTAATAATGAATATCGAGCAACGCGTTAACATGAAAGTTTGTTTCAAATTGCAGAAAGCTCAGGAAACTGATCAGATGATAAAATCGGTTTATGGTGACACTGCACCAACAATTAAGAGTCTTTACATGTGGTTTGAGCGATTTCATAATAGATCTGTCTTGGTTGAAGACGATAAAAGATCAGGACGTCCTTCAACATCAATAACAGAGGAAAACGTTGAAACAGTTTACAGTTTCATTCTTCATCATGATAACGCTACTTGTCACACATCCCTACTAGTACGACAATTTCTGTCGAATAAAAACATTATGCTATGTCCGCATCCACCTTATTCGCCGGATCTGGCACGGTGCGACTTCTGGCTAAATTGAAAATGACCATGAAAGGCAAACGATTTCAATCCATTGAGGACATCCAGGCAGCCACGACAGCCCAACTACAGACACTCTCAAAAGAAAACTTCCAGAACTGCTTTGCAAAGGGGCAGGAGCGTTGGGATAAGTGCATTCGAAGTGGAGGAGAGTATTTTGAGAGTGACTAGTAGTTGTAAATCTTTTACTGCACTAAACGCTTCTTTTTAAAAACAATTCACTGTAATTTTTGATCACACCTCATATATATATATATATATATATATATATATATATATATATATATATATATATATATATATATATATATATATATATATAAACTGCTCAAAAAATTAAAGGAACACTTTAAAACACATCAGATCTCAATGGGAAAAAGGAATCCTCCTGGATATTTATACTGATATAGACTGGGTAATGTGTTAGGAACGAAAGGATGCCACATCGCTTGATGGAAATGAAATTGATCAACCTACAGAGCCCTGAATTCAAAGACGCCCCAAAAATCAGAGTGAAAAATGATGTGGCAGGCTAGTCCATTTTGCCAAAATTTAATTGCAGCAACTCAAAATTGTACGCAGCACTTTGTATGGCTCCTGTGTTCTCGTATACATGCCTGACAACATCGGTGCATGCTTCTAATGAGATTACAGATGGTGTTGTGGGGATCTCCTGCCAGATCTGGACCAGGGCATCACTGAGCTCCTGGACAGTCTGAGGTGCAACCTGGTGGCATTGGATGGACCAAAACATAATGTCCCAGAGGTGTTCTATTGGATTTAGGTCAGGAAAGTGTGGTGGCCAGTCAATGGTATCAGTTCCTTCATCCTCCAGGAACTGCCTGCATACTCTCACCACATGAGGCCAGGAAATGTCGTGCACCAGGAGCCACTGTACCAGCATAGGGTCTGACAATGGGTCCAAGGATTTCATCCTGATACCTAATGGCAGCCAATGTGCCTTTGTCAAGCCTGTAGTGGTCTGTGTGACCCTCCATGGATATGCCTCCCCAGACAATCATTAACCCACCACCAAACTGCTCATGCTGAATGATGTTACAGGCAGCATAATGTTCTCCATGGCTTCTCCAGACCCTTTCACTTCTGTCACGTGCTCAGGGTGAACCTGCTCTCATCTGTAAAAAGCACAGGGCACCAGTGGTGCATCTGCCAATTCTGGTATTCTATGGCGAATGCCAATCGAGCTGCATGCTGCTGGGCAGTGAGCTCAGGGCCCATTAGAGGACATGGGGCCCTTGGGTCACCCTCATGAAGTCTTTCTGGTTGTTTGGTCAGAGACATTCACACCAGTGGCCTGCTGGAGGTCAATTTGTAGGGCTCTGGCAGTGCTCATCCTGTTCCTCCTTGCCCAAAGGAGCAGATACTGGTCCTGCTGATGGGTTATGGATCTTCTATGGCCCTCTCCAGCTCTCTAAAGCCGCTTTTCCACTGCAAGGTACGGCACGACACGGTTCAGTACAGCTCACTTTTGCGGGGCTTTCTACTGGGAACAGTACCTGGTACCTGGTCCTTTTTTGTAGTACCACCTCAGCCGAGGTTCCAAGCGTGCCGAACCGTTACCAAAATGTGACATGTAAACTCTGCTGGTCACTGATTGGCCGGAGAAAATCCTCATTACTGCGTCACTGAACTTGCGACACGAGACACAACAGACCCGCGAAGGTTCGAACTGGTTTTAACCAAAAATGGCTGTTCCGTGGTCTGTTGAGGAAGTACAGACGTTCCTCTCATTGGTAGCCGAGGAGCGGATCCAGCGAGAGCTGGATGGGGCGACGCGGAATGAAAAAATTTTCCAGGAGGTAGCTCAGCTCTAGGCCGCACACGGCTATCATAGGACTTACAAACACTGTAGGGACAAGTTAAAAAAAATGAAGAGCGAGCAGTAGAGGTGGCGCAACTATAACGACACGTGAATAATCCCACCCACTCTGAAGCGGTACTAAACTGCAGTCGAAACGCAAACCGAGCTGAACTGAGCCGAACCAAGGTGAGCTGTACTGAACCGTGTTGTGCCGTACTATGCAGTGGAAAAGCGGCTCTAGAGTAACTGCTTGTCTCCTAGAATCTCCTCCATGCCCTTGAGACTGTGCAGGGAGACACAGCAAACCTTCTGGCAATGACACGTATTGATGTGCCATCCTGGAGAAGTTGGACTACCTGTGCAACCTCTGTAGGGTCCAGGTATCGCCTCATGCTACCAGTAGTGACACTGACTGTAGCCAAATGCAAAACTAGTGAAGAAACAGTCAGAAAAGATGAGGAGGGAAAAATGTCAGTGGCCTCCACCTGTTAAACCATTCCTGTTTTGGGGGTCATCTCATTGTTGCCCCTCTAGTGCATCTGTTGTTAATTTCATTAACACCACAGCAGCTGAAACTGATTAACAACCCCCTGTGCTACTTAACTGACCAGATTAATATCCCATAAGTTTCACTGACTTTATGCTATACTCTGATTAAAAAGTGTTCCTTTAATTCTTTTGAGCAGTATATATATATATATATATATATATATATATATATATATATATATATATATATATATATATACAGTACAGGCCAAAAGTTTGGACACACCTCCTCATTCAATGTGTTTTCTTTATTTTCGTGACCATTTACATTGGTAGATTCTCACTGAAGGCATCAAAGCTATGAATGAACACATGTGGAGTTATGTACTTAACAAAAAAAGGTGAAATAACTGAAAACATGTTTTATATTCTAGTTTCTTCAAAATAGCCACCCTTTGCTCTGATTACTAATTTGCACACTCTTGGCATTCTCTCGATGAGCTTCAACAGGTAGTAGTCACCTGAAATGGTTTTCACTTCACAGGTGTGCCTTATCAGGGTTATTTAGTGGAATTTCTTGCGTTATCAATGGGGTTGGGACCAGCAGTTGTGTTGTGCAGAAGTCAGGTTAGTTGGACGATCACTTATTTTTCAACAGGACAATGACCCCAAACACACCTCCAGGCTGTGTAAGGGCTATTTGACCAAGAAGGAGAGTGATGGAGTGCTGTAAATGGTCATGAAAATAAAGAAAAAAACACATTGAATTAGGAGGTGTGTCCAAGCTTTTGGCCTGTACTATATATATATATATATATATATTTATATATTTTTTTTCACAAATTTAGTTCAAAGGGTTATTTCCATTATAAGGAGGACAGTGCGACGAGGGCAATCAGATAGTGAAGTATCAAAGAAAGGTGGATGACGGCACTATTCCACAACTACAAAAAAGGTCACAGATCTCACCCTCTGAAATCGGCAATCCAAAGCCTAGTGGACAGTCTGAAGAAAGAAAGAAAAATGGTGTGCAGATGGTCACCTAACTAACCTTTTCCCAGCATTCAGGGTGAGACGTTTCTACTTTTTTTTCCACGCCGTCGATAGTGTTTGTCCTATCTCCCTTGTTACGCAAAGCGACTCTTCCCTCCCTCGATCACTTCCTTCTTGCCAATTTTAATTTCACAGCTCCGACCCTTCATTGGGGACTGGGCGGTCTCATGGTTTGGAATCCCTACAGATTTTATTTTTTTCTCCAGCCGTCTGGAGTTTTTTTTTTTTTTCTGTCCCCCCTGGCCATTGGACCTTACACTTATTCTATGTTAATTAATGTTGACTTATGTTATTTTCTTACTGTGTCTTTTATTTTTCTATTCTTTATTATGTAAAGCACTTTGAGCTACTGTTTGTATGAAAATGTGCTAAATAAATAAATGTTGTTATTGGTGTCCAACCGGAAAAGTGTTGTTTGTCGGCCTTCCAGATCCCGCCAAATGGAGGCCCTGGCGGTGACGAAAAGCACACAATAGACCGACTAGACACAATACAACACACACAGGTAAAACTCCTTATGTGGCAGTGCTACAATGGGAAACTGCCACCAACTACTTTCCAGTCGCTAAGATTATGTAAATGAAGGCTGCAACTAAAAATCACTGGTAAAGTCATCTAATAAGACAGAGCCTTTAGATGGCATGGTGGTGCAAGGTTATCAGTAACTGTCTGTGTGAAATCTTCATGTTGCCGACATGCCTTCTTGGCGTTTTCTTTGGCCTCTATGTGTTTTATCCCACATTCCAATAGATGTGAATGTCCGTGTGGGCCTTTGATGGGCTATTATACCCGATCCGGTGAGGTTCCTGCCTTGAACCCAGTGCTTTCTCTTTCTCTTCCCCTCCAAACCCCTGTACTGGATTAAATTAATTTAAAAATATTATGTTTACATTATTGCTTTTTTTTTTTAAATCTGATTGCTTGTATTGTGCACCTGTTTCATATATTTGCAGATTTGAAAATATTAACCAAATTGCAAACAATGCCTGTAATGTAGAACCAGTAATTTAATTCTAAGCTTCAGTTCTTTTGTTTATTTAAAAATGGGGTCATATTCATGCACTTAAATGTGTCAAAGGAGTAATGATTAAGGACTAGCATCATTATATCAATAATTCATACAAAAAATGTTTAACTGAACAACTGATTTGATTGGCAGACCAAAGGACCCCCCTTCGTTTTTTCATAATATAACAAGCTTAAGACTCCCAAACTGTTACATACTATAGAAGAGATGGGTATTAAAGTGTATGTTCATCTTGCAGCTGGGCTGATGAAAATATATCTCCTTGGAGAGCAAGAGGCATGTGTGTGGAACATGCATTGTCATACTGCCCACTGTTGCTTTAGTGACCCCACAACGAACAGCCTGAGTGCTTATGGGCTCTTGAGAGACAAGTATGGCTGAGGCCCAAAACCCTCATTAACACCACTTTAGAAAAGTGGTTCTACTGTGTAAGAGCTAAATGTATACCAAAATCACAATATGGGCATGCCTCCATAATTACTCGCCCCATTTCCAACTTTATACACATTTGACAATTTAGTATTTTTTCTTCAATAGAAAAAAGGGGTGGCTGGGTAAATTCCTATTCCCTGATAAGCATAGACAATAAATAAGAAAACATTTCATGTCAAAATTTTTTTTCTGGTATTCACTTTTTGATTAACATAATTGCAAGGAACAAGAGCCTAACAATTTGGTGTGCCACTTAGGAATTAACCTTGAATGAGCCACACACACACCCACATACCTGTAGCCATTTTAATAACAATACATATTCGAGGCACTTAACCTAACGTGGGGAGGTACAGTGGTGCTGTGGCTAATCCTAGGGCTGCTGCTGCTGATTGTAGTGATTAAACCCCCACCAGGATGTTGTCCATACAGAATTTGAATGGTCTCCCTATGTCATCCAGGTTTTTGCCACTTGTGCATATACTGTATAACAGTAGATGCAGCATACTAGCAGAATGTTTAGCCTTACTACCTCACTATTCTCTTTTACTTGTATACATATATATTGTATATATATATTTTTATATATTGTCACACATGCGTGATTTGGAGGCAGCCAACAAGCCCTAAGGTAAAGAAAACATCACAAGATGAAGGCTAATTGAAAGGTACTAATGTCTCTATCTCTCTCTTCTCAGCCGCAAAGAAGACAAATAACAATACACTCACCCGTTCCAGCACTCAAAATGGCTGGGGCTCCACTTCCTCTTCCATACTCTTCTAAGCTGACGTCGCTTTTTTTTCCTTCATCACGAAGACTTCACATCCTTTGTTTTCATCTCCTGTAGCCATTTTGTGTTTAGTAGAAATAGCCCCGTTTGCTCTGTATCTGATACGCGCTTAATTTTGAACCCTTTTGTTCATCATTTTTGTTTGATCTTGTCCATCGGACAATATAACGGAGCCTTTCTCCAACACTTCGTTACGACTAGAGTCAGTTTATTTCACTATATATATATATACAGTGGTGTGAAAAACTATTTGCCCCCTTCCTGATTTCTTATTCTTTTGCATGTTTGTCACACAAAATGTTTCTGATCATCAAACACATTTAACCATTAGTCAAATATAACACAAGTAAACACAAAATGCAGTTTTTAAATGATGGTTTTATTATTTAGGGAGAAAAAAATCCAAACCTACATGGCCCAGTGTGAAAAAGTAATTGCCCCTTGTTCAAAAATCACCTAACTGTGGTGTATCACACCTGAGTTCAATTTCCGTAGCCACCCCCAGGCCTGATTACTGCCACACCTGTTTCAATCAAGAAATCACTTAAATAGGAGCTGCCTGACACAGAGAAGTAGACCAAAAGCACCTCAAAAGCTAGACATCATGCCAAGATCCAAAGAAATTCAGGAACAAATGAGAACAGAAGTAATTGAGATCTATCAGTCTGGTAAAGGTTATAAAGCCATTTCTAAAGCTTTGGGACTCCAGCGAACCACAGTGAGAGCCATTATCTACAAATGGCAAAAACATGGAACAGTGGTGAACCTTCCCAGGAGTCGCCGGCCGACCAAAATTACCCCAAGAGCGCAGAGACGACTCATCCGAGAGGTCACAAAAGACCCCAGGACAACGTCTAAAGAACTGCAGGCCTCACTTGCCTCAACTAAGGTCAGTGTTCACGACTCCACCATAAGAAAGAAATAACATAAGAAAGTTTTTTTTTTTAATTCTTTGAGAAAAATATGCGTAATTTAAAAAAAAACACAACTTTAAAAATAAAAATAAATTAACAGACAATGAAGACTCACTAATGCGATTGTTTTGCGGTCTCGTATGTATGTTATCATCCAGTTGACGCTTGGAACCGGCCAACTCAATTTAATTTCTAAAACAACAGGCGCCAGGGCAGTGGTGCTCAAACATAAAGAATGCTGGCAGTCACCTCCAGTTCACCTTCTGGTGGTCGTTCCGAGTGTCAACTGGATGATAACATACATACGAGACCGCAAGGGTTGATTTCACCCTACGGTATTTTTAGTCGACCAATGAGAAACATGTGTACCAAGTTTCATGAAAATCGCTCCAGCCGTTCGGAAGTGATGCTGGAACATCCATAAATACACACACAAGTAGTGGCTGCAGGCTCCTTTTATAGCCCTCCCGGAAGTGCTCCAGGTGGTAATTGGCCTAAATAAGGCTGCACTTCCGGGTGTGGCTGCATTCTAGCCCACACGGGTTTGTTAAGCCGTGCAGCTCCTCTGGGTGGTGGCTACAGAGCCCAACAGGTCTGAGTCCTGAAATACCACTCATGTGGCCCCGATGTAACCTGGGGGGCTGCCCTCCTATGCCCAGGGAAAAACAGTGCCACTGCCGTGGTCCGACCTTCTTCCAGGTGTCCCGGTGTGCATATTATATATGCACAAACACATGTACAGTATATGTGTGTTTTTTGGTATTGTATTATTGTTACTGTTTTGAAGATACCTGCAAGTAGGAATTTTATTTTAATGCATATACATGAGAATAAATGTGAAGTTCCAGGTTTTAAGTTAATCAAAACTGAATTTTCATCTTAAAACCATGCTATTAGAGAAACAAAATTCATACCATTTTGAGAAGTTCTTTGTTTTCTGATTTTTGTTTTTTTTTTAATTTTATAATTTAGCAGATGCCTTTACCTAGGACAACTTATTGTACAACATAAGGATTACAAATATTGAAACAGCAGGTTGAGAATGCTATGTGAACTGTATATTAACAGTTGCTGTACTTTATATATATATATATATATATATATATATATATATATATTTTATTTATTTTTTCTAGTGTATGAGAAACTGAACAGAAGAGAAGAATCTGAAAAACAATTCTAAAGAACACAACACATGCCAATATTCTGAAAAGGTGCAGCTATACAAAGTGCTAAGAGTCCAACTGAATTAGCCAAGACACAAGATGCACTTTGTCAACATTGTACCAGTGTTTTCATAAGGGCTTACATTCAGGTTATATGATGATTTGCTTAGAAATATGCTGGACAACAGTCTTGTTTTATTTATAGTGCACACATGGAGTGACAGCTGGTGTTTATCAACATGGTATACAACTTATTTTTCAGCAAGCTACGAACCTTGCAATAGCAAACTCTATAATGTGAAATTGGAAATCACTGTGCCACAGAAAACGGCACTAATAAACTGGCATCTCATTGGGCTTTCAGTATGTAGAAAGCACTATTCATTATTCATGCTCATTAAATTCTGAGCCTTGAATGAAGGCAGAGTAACAGCTTTGTGCCAAATTGTGTTGGTTTTGTAATGTGGACACTTGAGGCCCCTCGATTCTAATCCAACACAGCATTGTTAAATAACTAGCACACATTCCGGTTACTATTGTATGGAATACAATAATAATATTATAATGGAAAAAATGAATATATTGTGTGTCTACATATGTGTGAATATATATAGTATATACATATATATTTGCTATGTATGTACAGTATGAGTGTGGATGTGGGTGTGTGCGTATATATCAAGGGGGTATTAGAGCAGACATTTGTAAGGTCATCCTGATACCAACATCCATTACTCACCTTTTATGTGATACGAAGGGGACTGTGGCCTAATTCTAAGCTCAAATAAAGGGGGAAAATTAGGAAAAAGTGTGGAAATTATGCAACTTAGGTGCAAATGGAGTTGTGAGCGCAGCAGTGGCAGTAAGGGTGAAAGGGCAAAATTCCTAGAGTTATCTCTTATCCTTGTTAAATAGAAAGTTTATGAAAACTATAAGAGAACGAGTATGCTCTATGGGAGAGAGACAACGAAGGTAAAGTATGAAGATGAAAATGATCGGGTGGATGTGTGGATTGAGAGGAAGACCGATGTTGATGTTGAAGAAAGACTTGGAGTGGAGGCAATAGATGTTGTGCTGAGCAGAAAGAAACTGAGGTAGTTTGGACATGTGGAGAGAAAGACGGAGGACGATTGGAAGAAGAGGTGCATCAAGAGGGACATGGAAGGGATGAGGCCTAGAGAGCGGGGTTGGAGATGGTGTCAAATAATATTAAAAGAACTGATCTCACTAAAAAGACGTTGCCATTATCACATCGCTCAAGCTTTTGAGCCCCCACAAGCTTATTTGTGTTTTGTTTTATTAACTCCAATGTAAAGCGTCATCTGCTAACACATGGAAGTTGCATTCTATTGTCACTATAAATCTTGAATATGACTCCTTGTTACAAAACTATTTAATAAACAACAATGTCACCGACTCTTGGATGAAGTAAATAAAAAATTTTGTCATGCAGACACGTCGGACGATCTCCTCGCTGGCTCAGTCGAGGTATGTGATAACCCAGCGGTGCAGGAGGGGGCACTGTCGCTAACATTCTCTTTTGCTTCTCTCCCCACAGCACTGAGAAAGCACCACCCAGTGAGGGTACTTAGCCCCGCACCTTCCGGTTCATGCCTTATAAGAAGCCGGGCTGAAAAAGGCGTCAGTTCCACTAAGAGAGATCCACCAAACAGAGCTGAAGTGAATGACTCTTATTTTGATGGCTAAGACCCTGTTACTTTATTATTGTGCCCAAAAGACGCGATTTTTTTGGTTGGACTATAGCTATTAGATGGGACAGCCTGGTTGATGTCCCAACTTTTTCTTTGTGCTACAACCTGTCATTCCTGCAGTTGGCCACAATGTGAATGCTCCAACTTTAATATAAGTTAACTTAGTCGCCAAACTCATCATGTTATTCCACGCCTACATTAACTTGTTACCTTCTTCAATGACATGCTGCTGTATTAGACTGACCATCCTGTGAAGAACTGTCTTTCAGTCTTTTTTTGCCTTTGTTTGCTAGTGCACACTCCTTCTAATATGGTGCAAAAACAAGTGACCAGGCTAGTGGTCACCCTTAAAATATCTGAAGCTATCCATCCATTATATCCTAACTACAGGGTCACAGGGGTCTGCTGGAGCCAATCCCAGCCAACACAGGGTGCAAGGCAGGAAACAAACCCCGAGCAGGATGCCAGCCCACCGCAGGGCACACACACGCGGGACAATTTAGAATCACCATTGCACCTAACCTGCATGTCTTTGTACTGTGGGAGGAAACCAGAGTACCTAGAGGAAACCCACGTAGACACGGCAAACTCCACGCAGAAAGGACCCGGGAAGTGAACCCGGGTCTCCTAATTGTGAGGCAGCAGCGCTACCCCTGTGCCACCATGCCACCCCTATCTGAAGCTACCTTTAAGGAATTCCTTAGGGTAGCCCAAGGCTTCAGTCAAGTCTCAATATATGTAGATGTGTAAAACTCTCGCACCTTGGCAATCTAGAATAAATTAACTGCGTGCAGAGATGGATCACTGAGCTGAAAATTAAACCAGCTGAGGGGATGGAAACAGGACTCGGGTGCACTGGTAAGGATTGTGACCCCCTGTAAGGTCGGACAGCTGATTTATTATTGTAAAATTCTGTTTTTCCTATTGTGCTGTATTTTAGATCTGGTGATCAGTGTTTCGCTATATTATTGCTTGAGTTAGTAAACTTAAACACGATAATGTTGATGACTGTAATCTTATTTTTAATTACTACAAATTTTTACAAAGCTTTACATGATTTTACAAGCAAAAGTGAATCAATACAAACAGAAATGACAAAAAAATTGAGAACCTTCGAACTTTCGAACCTGTTTTTGTAAAACTTGAGTTATTTGTATGGAATGTTATTTAATTTTATTAAAATCAATAAAATATAATAAAACCTTCATTAATTTCATCTACTGCGGTGGGCTGGTGCCCTGCCCGGGGTTTGCTACTGCCATGAGATATAGAGGGTGGGCAAATGACTGACTGACTGTCTGAATATGCACTTTGTATAGGGTGTTGTCTATCATCAGAGCTTCACAAACATCACGCTACTCCCAAGGACAATTATTGTTGAGTAAAACATGCTATCTACTCATCTAGTATAATGAAGTTTTAACACTTCGTTTGATGTCATCAGCATTTGGATATACACTCACCTAAAGGATTATTAGGAACACCTGTTCAATTTCTCATTAATGCAATTATCTAATCAACCAATCACATGGCAGTTGCTTCAATGCATTTAGGGGTGTGGTCCTGGTCAAGACAATCTCCTGAACTCCAAACTGAATGTCAGAATGGGAAAGAAAGGTGATTTAAGCAATTTTGAGTGTGGCATGGTTGTTGGTGCCAGATGGGCTGGTATGAGTATTTCACAATCTGCTCAGTTACTGGGATTTTCACGCACAACCATTTCTAGGGTTTACAAAGAATGGTGTGAAAAGGGAAAAACATCCAGTATGCGGCAGTCCTGTGGGCGAAAATGCCTTGTTGATGCTAGAGGTCAGAGGAGAATGGGCCGACTGATTCAAGCTGATAGAAGAGCAACTTTGACTGAAATAACCACTCGTTACAACCGAGGTATGTAGCAAAGCATTTGTGAAGCCACAACACGCACAACCTTGAGGCGGATGGGCTACAACAGCAGAAGACCCCACCGGGTACCACTCATCTCCACTACAAATAGGAAAAAGAGGCTACAATTTGCATGGGCTCACCAAAATTGCACAGTTGAAGACTGGAAAAATGTTGCCTGGTCTGATGAGTCTCGATTTCTGTTGAGACATTCAAATGGTAGAGTCAGAATTTGGCGTAAACAGAATGAGAACATGGATCCATCATGCCTTGTTACCACTGTGCAGGCTGGAGGTGGTGGTGTTATGGTGTGGGGGATGTTTTCTTGGCACACTTTAGGCCCCTTAGTGCCAATTTGGCATCGTTTAAATGCCACGGGCTACCTGAGCATTGTTTCTGGCCATGTCCATCCCTTCATGACCACCATGTACCCATTCTCTGATGGCTACTTCCAGCAGGATAATGCACCATGTCACACAGCTCGAATCATTTCAAATTGGTTTCTTGAACATGACAATGAGTTCACTGTACTAAAATGGCCCCCACAGTCACCAGATCTCAACCCAATAGAGCATCTTTGGGATGTGGTGGAACGGGAGCTTCGTGCCCTGGATGTGATGATTTTCATCATAATAACTATTTGTGGTGGCTCTCAAATCCGTACTGACCCCAACTCTCTCTTCTGTTTCTTTTTCCGGTTTCTTTGTGGTGGCGGCCTGCGCCACCACCTACTCAAAGCATCATGATGCACCAACATTGATGGACTGAAAGCCAGAAGTCTACGTGACCATCATCATCAGGTCCTTCCATGAAAACCCTAAATACAAAGAGGATTGTTTGATTTATGTTAGGTAGATTGGGCGGTCTCGTGGTCTGGAATCCCTACAGATTTTATTTTTTTTCTCCAGCCTTTGGAGTTTTTTTTTGTTTTTTCTGTCCACCCTGGCCATCGGACCTTACTTATTCTATGTTAATTAATGTTGACTTATGTTTATTTTTTATTGTGTCTTCTATTTTTCTATTCATTTTGTAAAGCACTTTGAGGTACATTTTTTGTATGAATATGTGCTATATAAATAAATGTTGATTGATTGATTGATTGATTGATGTGCATCCCACAAATCTCCATCAACTGCAAGATGCTATCCTATCAATATGGGCCAACATTTCTACAGAATGCTTTCAGCACCTTGTTGAATCAATGCCACGTAGAATTAAGGCAGTTCTGAAGGCGAAAGGGGGTCAAACACCGTATTAGTATGGTGGTCCTAATAATCCTTTAGGTGAGTGTGTAACTCACTTTTATTCGACTTGACTGCAGGGATAGCAGGGAAGCCATAGTATTGTCCGGCTCAGGAGTCCTTGGACTAGAAAGTCAGTCCCCTATAAATTCCCACATTCATGGCCCACAGTTCTGACACCCCCTTTTTTTTAACCGGGGGGATGATCTCCTCTGTTGCTTTTCTGCTTCTCACACATAACACCAAATGGCTTCTCGTTTACCTAAAACATGCCGTATAGACCTGGCTGAGCCGGACACTGCTTTCTGACTG
This sequence comes from Polypterus senegalus, assembly GCF_016835505.1. Classification (NCBI taxonomy): domain Eukaryota; kingdom Metazoa; phylum Chordata; class Cladistia; order Polypteriformes; family Polypteridae; genus Polypterus; species Polypterus senegalus. The sequence continues at coordinate 16,176,812 of NC_053168.1, forward strand.
ACCGCTCCTTAACTATTAGCCCTTGTCAGTATGCTTAAATCTAAAAGTAGTTAGAAACACAAAAAAGTCAAAATGCAATGACAAGTCCCTCCACGATATCACTCGACAACCTGTTTCTTCGACAAGCGGCTGCTACAGAAAAGAAAGAAGAAAAATGCTCAGGTAGTCTAAATGGAAAGATCTTTGACTGTGCATTACACGATTTACTGAAAATATAATTTATCCTAAAAATGGATTTTACATACAGGAAACAATTAAGCATAACTCTCCTTTCCATGTTTGCATTAGTTAAAAAAAATCTTGAACAAAAACAACGGTATACCTACAGAGAATAATCTGTAATACTTTGCCATATGTCCTTCACTCGGACATGGCTATATTAATCCAGGGCAAGTCAGTTCCTTTCATATACTTCTAATGTACTGGAAAGTCTTCCGCAGTGTGTGTATTCGTTCGTGTCCCTGCACATCCAGATCCCAGGCACTTCCACAAAGCAGAACAATATGGCCTTTTCTCAGAAAGCCCTGTGGGCTGATCATTGTCAGGTTATGTTATGTTTTAATAGCAGACACTTCAATACTAGTTTTGTGCAGAACTGTGTCAGAAACAAGAGGTCTAAATAAACAGAGAGGCCACTGGAGCCCTTTCATTTATCATGCCCTCTTGACAGAAGCTCACGCTGAATGAGCTCTGCAGCTCCAGATTACACATCTCTCTCTCTCCCTCCTAAATGATACTCTGCAGGCTGTAACCTCAAAATATTTAGCCTGTTTTATCAATGGGAAAAAAAAAAATCCTGTCAGGCACTGATGGAAGAAAAATAAAATCCCAATGGCAGGGTGCATGCGCCTGACTTGACACTGTATTTACTATATGAATATTTTTATATAGAGAGACAGATAGATATGGATATACAGAATATAGATATATAATTTAAGTGTATATACAGAGTATTCAGACTACCTCACTATATGCACACTTGATTTAATTTTAAATGGATAAATGTGACATTTATGAAAATCAAAATACACTTAATAACCCATAATGACAAAGTGATCCTTTTCAGAAAGGTTTGCAAATTTATTAAAAACCAAAAATCTGTCATTCATAGAACTATTCAGATCCTTAATTCATTACTTTGTAGAAGCCCCATTTGGCAGCATTTACAAGCCTTCTTGGGTCTCTACAAGCTTTGCACATCTGGATTTGAGAAGTTTATATCCCATTCTGCCTGACAGTTAGGTTGGATTTTTCATTCAATCCTCTTTACTCCTTGTGGAGCATAAGGCCTTTTACAGTTGTCTCTCACTTCCTAAGGTGTCTAGGTTAGGTTGGATGAGAATGGCCAAAGTGCTCCTGGACCAGGTTTAAATAGACCTGCCGTTAGGTTCGGCTACATTTTTTAAGCTGGTCCTGAAAAGAATGCAGACTTCTGGTCAGCAAGTGCTTTCAATAGGAGAAGAGGTTGAGCTAGTGATGTCTCATGTGTGGTGTAAAAGCAGTTAAAATGGCACATGAAAGGTTATCTTGTATGGTGAAAACTGTTGCTGTGCAGAGGAGAGCAGTCAAGTGCATCCCAGGACTTACTGACATGTCCTACTGTGAGAGACTCAGAGAATTAAACTTCTTCAATCTCTCATTCATAGCAGTATTCAGACTCTTAATTCAGTACTTTGTGGAAGCCCCTTTAGCAGCAGTTACACCTTCAAGTCTTCTTGGGTAAGTCTCTACAAGTGTTGCACATCTGGAATTGAGCAGTTTATCCCATCCTTCAGGCAGATCCTCTCAAGCTCTGTTTGATTGGACAGGATGCATCAGTAAATGGCCATCTTCAGGTCTCTCCACAGATGTTATGTGGGGTTAAGTCTGAGCTTTGAATGGACCACTCAGGGACATTTAGAGACTTGCTCGCTTGGCTGTATGCTTCAGGTTATTGTCATACTGAAAGGTGAACTGTCACAGGTTTTCTTAAAGAATCTCTCTGTTGAAAGATTAAGATTATAGCAAATACATCTAATTATTCATTCAGACAATAGCTGAAATTGTTACGTTAAACAGTATGGGTTGTACAGTAAGTGTGTTGTAACACTATACTATGATATATATATTTATCCATCCATCCCGTTGAATCCAAACACAATCCCAGCCAACACAGGGTGCAAGGCAGGAACCAATCCCAGGCAGGGTGCCAACCCACCGCAGAACACACACTAGGGCCAATTTTAGAATCGCCAATGCACCTAACCTGCATGTCTTTGGACTGTGGGAGGAAACCCACGCAGACACAGGGAGAACATGCAAACTCCACACAGGGAGGACCCGGGACACGAACCCGGGTCTCCTAACTGCGAGGCAGCAGCGCTATCATTATCCAACCAGCTATATATCCTAACCTCAGGGTCACGGGGGTCTGCTGGAGCCAATCCTAGCAAACAGCGCGCAAGGCAGGAAACAAACCCTGGCCAGGGCGCCAGCCCACCGCAAAATATATTTATCAGTGCCTATAAAAAGTATTCACCCCCTTAGTGGTATTTCCATTTTATTTTTATTTAGCATTGTATTACAGAGGATTTCACTTGGCTTTTTTTATCACTGATCAACAGAAAAAGACTCTTTAATGTCAAATTGAAAACAGATCTCTGCATTGTGGTCTAACTTAATCACATATATAACACAAAAAATGTCTTAATTAGAGCAAACCACCCTAATTTGGGTGAATAACTTCATAAGGTAGAAGTGACATTCATGTCTCTGGTGACTTTTCCTATGAAGTCAGTGGATGGATTAGGAGAACATGGGGGCCCATGTGGTTGCTGGAAAGGGTAGTTTGGCACTCCCGATATCTATGCAAAAAGACGAAGGTCCAAGTCTTTAGAGTCCTGCTGCTTCCTGTCTTGCTATATGGTTGTGAGACATGGACGCTCTCCAGTGACCTGAAACAAAGACTGGACTCCTTCAGTACTGTGTCTCTTCGGAGAGTCCTTGGGTACCACTGATTTGACTTTGTGTTGCTCATGGAGTCCCGAATGAGGCACATTTCCTGCATTGTGAGGGAGTGTCAGTTACGGCACTACGGCCATGTGGCACAGTTCTCCAAGGGAGAGCTGGCTCACAGGATCCTCATTATTGAGGACCCAAGTAGCTGGACCAGGCCAAGGGGATGCCGACATAACACCTGCCTGCGGCAAATAGATAGTCATTTCCAGAGGGTGGGACTGGACAGCGTGTCTGCCTGTAGGGGGTTGCCAACCAGCCCAAACTGTCTCATTGTGTGGTGGGTGCGGCAACGCGCTGTACCAGTACATGCTCCCCAACCTGACCTCACCTGACCTGACCAGTAGAAGTACATAATAAACAAGAATATTTATGTTGTGGAAAAAGCACAACAGACATGAAAAAAATGTCTGGGGTTCCCACACTGTATATTAAAAATATGATCTTCCTAATAAGGATCAGTTAAGAAAGTAGTCTACAAAGACTGAGTCCAGATAGCAGCTGACTGTGGGAGGCAAATGGTTGGCTTGATATGCAGGAGGCAGGAAGAGGAGGGCCCAACGGGACTGGGCGGGAGTGAGGTCAGTTGGCGGGCGTGGTCTGGAGGAGGAAGTGGAATCTGGTTGGTTTTTAGGCGTTCTTTCCTCCCTGTGATTTGCAGAGGTGTGAGAAGAGATAATTCGGACACTTTGTCACCCTCTAAGTCAACTCTTTACCCTTAGTTAAGCCTCTTGACTGCCTCCCATTCACACGTATGTGAAAATATACACTGCTCACAAAAATTAAAGGAACACTTTAAAGAAACACATTAGATACATCAGATCTCAATATGAAGTTGGATATCTATACAAATAACGACAGGGCAATGTCTTAGGAACAAAAGGATGCCAAGTCTTTTAATGGAAATAAAAGTTTTCTGCCTACAGAGGGCTCAATTGTGTAGACACCCTAAAATCACAGTGAAATGAAGATGTGGCAGGCTAGTCCATTTTTTCAAAAACTTAATTTCTGCTACTCAAAATGCTTTTCAGTATCTTGTGTGGCCCCCACGAGCTTGTATGCATGCTTGACAACGTCGGGGCATGCTCCTAATGAGACGACGGATGGTGTCTTGTGGCATTTCCTCCCAGATCTGTATGAGGGCATCCCTGAGCTGTTGTACAGTCTGAGGAGCAACCTGGCGGCGCCTAATGGACCGAAACATAATGTCCCACAGATGTTCTATTGGGTTAAAGTCAGGGGATCGTGAAGGCCATTCAATTGTTTCAATTCCTTCATCCTCCAGGTACTGCCTCCATACTCTTGCCACATGAGGCCGGGCATTGTCGTACATTAGGAGGAAACCAGGACCTACTGCACCAGCACAGGGTCTGACAATGGGTCCAAGGATTTCATCCTGATACCTAATGGCAGTCAAGATGCCGTTGTCTAGCCTGTAGAGGTCTGTAATTCGCTCCATGGATATGCCTCCAAGATCATCACTGACCCACCACCAAACCAGTCATGCTAAATGATGTTACAGGCAGCATAATATTCTCCACGGCTTCTCCTGACCCTTTCACGTCTTTTACATATACTCAGGGTGAACCTGCTCTCATCTGTGAAAAGCACAGGACGCCAGCGGTGGACCTGCCAATTCTGGTATTCTATGACAAATGCCAATTGAGCTCCCCGGTGCTGTGCAGTGAGCACAGGCGCAGTAGACATTTGGGCCCTCAGGCAACCCTCATGAAGTCTGTTTCTGATTGTTTGGTCAGAGACATTCACACCAGTGGCCTACTGGAGGTCATTTTGTAGGGCTCTGGCAGTGCTCATCCTTTTTCTCCTTGCCCAAAGGAGCAGATACTGGTCCTGCTGATGGGTTATGGACCTTCTATGGCCCTCTCCAGCTCTCCTAGAGTAACTGCTTGTCTCATAGAATCTCCTCCATGCCCTTGAGACTGTGCAGGGAGACACAGCAAACCTTCTGGCAATGACACGTATTGATGTGCCATCCTGGAGAAGTTGGACTACCTGTGCAACCTCTGTAGGGTTCAGGTATCGCCTCATGCTACCAGTAGTGACACTGACTGTAGCCAAATGCAAAACTAGTGAAGAAACAGTCAGAAAAGATGAGGAGGGAAAAATGTCAGTGGCCTCCACCTGTTAAACCATTCCTGTTTTGGGGGTCATCTCATTGTTGCCCCTCTAGTGCATCTGTTGTTAATTTCATTAACACCACAGCAGCTGAAACTGATTAACAACCCTCTGCTACTTAACTGACCAGATTAATATCCCATAAGTTTCATTGACTTTATGCTATACTCTGATTAAAAAGTGTTCCTTTAATTCTTTTGAGCAGTATATATATATAATTCACTAAGGCAAGACAACCATGGAAAGCACGCCGGAAGGGGCGTGGATTCACTAAGCCGACAAGTGAGACACCTATGGCGCACGCAGGAAGGAGACATGCCCACCAACTCTAAGACCATTGGATTCGATGACAACTCACAGAGCCACGCCCACCAACTCGGACGCGACGACACAGAAAAACCGGCGTCATTTATATTTGTCTGTCGTAAAGGTCACATGTAGCTCCGACCCACGTTGACTGTTCATAGAGGCATGTTTCTCGCGGAGGTGAATCGCCATATGCAGAGTGTAAAACTGTTTGCAAGGGGTATCCCATGGGATCCTTAAAACATTCCTTTACAACTGAGGTTAAAACACAATGAAGTAAGCAGTCTTTAAAAACTGAGTTTTCGGTTACGACGCACGACCGCATGTACCATAGCAAACTGTTTTACACGCTGCATACAGCAATTCGCATTCCGCGACAAACATGCATCTTCTTAGATACTCCTGCACTTTTTACACACCCCCCTCCCACCGTGGTCGGGTGTCTTGGTGGATTATATATAGAAAGGCAGCCAAAACCGCACAGAGCAATGAAAAGTCTACGTGAGTCACAGATGCATCTGGACTGTACAAAGACGACAACGACTCGAGTGACAAGTTGGAGATGGGCACATAAGCAGGCAGTGCATACTGGAGGAGAAATCAGCAGACTAGCATGACGGAGGGAGTGACTGGACGTCCTTCTCCTCGCCTCCCGTTCCACCCTCCGCACCTGAGCGCCGCACGGACGATTGTGTGTTGGTTCGTTCCGTGCATTGTTACAATGTTGCTTTTCTTGCTGACTTATTACATTACCGATTTTTCAAATGTTAATTTTCTCCCTGTGCTTAAAAATGATTAAAAAACCGGCCTGATTATGCGGCGTATGGTACGCCGCGGGTTGGCTAGTATCTAATATTTTGACATTTAAAATATATGCTTCAATACAAATGTTTCAAGTCAAAATATTCTTGATTGCAATAGACATTTGTCATTTTCACCTTTTAATAGAGATCCATGTGGAGGGGCCAACTTGTAGTGAGTTTGTATGACGGCCTAACCTACACAATGAAGAGAAAAGAACAGTCCAAGCAATTATATGAAAAATAAAAGTCAAGGGATGAGGACAAGAACATTTCCAAGTCATTGAATATCCAGTTAAATCTGTCATTGAGAAATGGAAGGAATATGACACAGAGCTGGAAATCTGCTAAAAGCAGTGGTAATGTTTGTAATGCACCATCTGTTGGAATGATAGAGACATAGGAAACCAGAAAGAAACACAGGTACACAGACACATATCTTTTTATTAAGGTGTAATTAGACCACTTTGTGGAGGTCTGTTTTCCCTTTGGCATTAAAAGTTGGGTTGAAATCTAAATTGTCATTGTAAATCTCAGCTTTAAGGTTTGCAGTGCGCCATGCAATTAATATGTCTCTGTTGTATGCCATTTGGTGTGAGATTTGTAATTGTCTGTGATGCCTCGTCTGTTGGAGTGACAAATGTATTTTATTGCTAAAAATGTTTGTGATGCCCCATTTGTTGGAATGATAGAGACACAGCAACCAGGCGGACACACAGGTACACAGACACTTTTATTATCCCTTTATTATGGTGGATTTAGACTTCTTTGGAGAGGTCTGTTTTCACTTGGTATTAAATAGTCTTTTCCTGTTTATCAGCATGAAAAAATCACAATGAAATCCACTGAAAACGTCAACAGAGGTGAATACATTTTATTCAGTGTACATGCTGTACTGTATATATGAATGATAGTTTTTACAATAACTGCTTGGTAGCAGGGGTTTTATTTGTACTTTCTGAGACTCTGAATGGTGAGTCTTAATTGTTCCAGTGTTAATGGGAGTGGGCATGTGTATGGTGGTGCCCTATGATAGACTGGTGCGGTCCTGCTTTGTTCCTGATTCTGCCAGGCTCTACTGGTTTGAAAAACTGTTTAATATATATATAGTGTGAGTTATATATGAACAGTACATCCATCCATATTTTAACTTACTTATTGCACTACAGGGAGTAAGAACCTCTCCCGTTAGTGCCGAGTGTTACCAATCCATCACAGGGCTCTGTCAGTTATAGAAGGCCAGTTTGGAGCTGCAAATAAATTCAACACACACAGGATATAAGAGCAAATCAGACTAACCGAGTGAACACTCCTCACATTGACAGCTGCAGATTCTTCAGGCTGTGAGGCAGCATTGTGCCACTGAGATGCCTGCAGAAAGTCTTCAGACCCCTTCACTTTTAACACATTTGTTACTGTATGTTGCAGTCTTGTGCTAAAATCAGATAAATTCATTGTTTCCTTATCCAAAAGCTTCTCAATATCCTAGAATGAGAACGTGGAAACAGGATTTCATTTCTTTTTTTTGCAAATGCATTATGAGCAAACAGCAGAAATATCTCATTGACACCAGTACTTAGACCCTATGGCAACGATTCCAGTCTGGAGTCTTCTTGGGTCAGACGTGTCAAGCTTCACACACCTGGATTTGGGGATTTTCTGCTGTTCTTCTCTGCAGATCCTCTCAAGCCCTTCAGGTTGGAAGAAGGCCGTCGGTGGACATCTATTTTCAGGCCTCTCCAGAGACATTTGACTGGGTTTAAGTCTGGGCAACTCAAGCGCGTCCCCAGAGTTGAACCTATGCCATTCCTCTGTTGCCTTTGCTTTGTTCTGTGGGTCATTGTCCTTTTTTGGAAGGTGAACTTTTGGACCGTTCTGAGCACTCTAGAGAAGGTTTTCACTCAGTATATTTCTGTAGTTTATTTCATTCATCTTTCCCTCAACCTTGACTTGACACTCAGTCCCTGCCACTGGAAAACAACCTCATAGCATGTTGCTGCCACCACCATGTTACACAGTTGGAATGGTATTGCACAGGCGATAAGCGGTGCCTGATTTCCTCCTTAATGTGATGCTTAGAAATGAGGCCAAAAGGTTCAATCTTGGTTTCATCGGACCAGAAAATCTGGTTTCATATAGTCCGAGAGTCATTTAGCTGCTTCTTTGTAAACTCTAAGTAGATTTTCATGGGTCTTCTGCCCACTCTGCTATAAAGCCCAGATTAGTGGAGTGTTGCAATGATGGTTGTCCTTGTGGAAGTTGTTCCCATCTCCACACAGGTTCTGTGGTGCTCAGCCATACTATATATATATTTGGTCACCTCACTAACCCCTCTCTGGTTTAGTTTGGCTGGGCAGCCAGCTTTAGGAAGAGTCCTGCTTGTTCCTAACATCTTTCTTTTCTGTGCTTTTGGGAATCTTCATTGCTCAGGATATCTTTTGTAGCCAGATCTGTGGCTCTGTAAATCCTGTCTCTAAGCTCTGCCGGCAAATCCTTCAATATCATGGTTTGGTTTTTGCTGAACTGTGATACCTTCTGAGGCAGACGTGTGCCTTGAATTCACCACTCCAAACAAAGGCGTAAAAACATCTCAGAGATGAACGATACGATGGGATGCACCTGAGGCAAATTGTAGGTGAAAAAGCAAAGGATCTCAATACTTGTGACAAGGTCATATTTCAGTTTTTTATTTTGAATACAATTTTCAGAAATTCCTAACCTCCTGTTTTCATTTTGTTTTTGTGGAGTATCATAGAGTTGATGATAAGGGAAAAAAAGAAGCATAAGACTGCAGCATAACAAAATTTGGAAAAAGTGAAGGGATCTGAATACTTTCTGGAAGCACAGTATACTCTTTAATAAAACCCCTGTGTGCTTCCAGGTATCCGTGTGCGTGTGTCTTCTGGTGAAGTGCGCGTGCCGCGCCGTGCATCGCGCCGTGCCCCGCCCATATGCGCGGCACCGTGGGCGCACAGACACTGGAAGCTGGGCACACAGTGAATGGCCTAGCCACGGCCACGCATGATAAGCAAATAAAGCACACACACTGGAAGCTGGGCACACAGTGAATGGCCTTGCCGCGGCAGCGCATGATAAGCAAATAAAAGACATCATTGCTGGGGAGAGTGCTGATTGGGTAGTCGCGGCCACGCACATAAAATCCGTTGCTGGGGAGATGCCACACATACAATAATCATCTGCACGCCAGCACAGATTAAAATACTTGCTGGAGAACTGCACAGTACTTGCTGGGGAGACGCCACAGGCACGATTATCAGCTGCACGCCACACATTAAATCAGTTGCTGGGGACACTCTGCTGATTGCCCAATGTTGTGACAGAAAACTAAAGTCATATTACGAACATCAAAGCCAGTATTACTGTCAGAGAAAATCACAGGCATTTTACGGAAATACAAACCAGCATTACTGCGAGGGAAAATTAAAGGCACACAATACAGTGACGCATATTACAGCCACAAACAAGCCAGTATTACTGTAAGAGAAACTATTACGGACGTATCTACTAACAACATGCCACCCAAAATAAAAGAACACGTCAAGTAGGACAAAAGACACAAAGAATCAAATCCTATATAACCAACATCTCCTGGAAGAACGGTCAGCTAAACAAGTAATCATCAACAAAAGAAAGGCTGAAAGACAAGTAAAAATGCAAGCAAATAGACCGATTGAAGAAAAAGAAAATGAGCGTCAGAAAAACGCTAAAAGAGAAAAACTCAGAAGAGCAAACCTTAGAAAAAGTTGGCATTTACTTGCCAGAACCAGTATTCAGCCACGGTCAGTTATATGTTGCATTATCAAGAGTTAGAAGTCTTCCAGCTGTTGTTGTCAAGGTTGTAGATGGTCCTGAACAAGACAAACTCTTGCCAAACTCAGACAGAATATTTACAAGAGAATGTTGTCTATAATGGAATTTTATAGAAAAATTTCATGAGGTAAAAAAATAGAAAACTTTTCCTAAATATCTTCTTCAGATATTGTGTATTACAGATTGTTACAAAGTTTTACACTAAGGCAATATTAATTATACTTACTGTGTTGTCATATATGTTTCTATTTTATTTTTATTATTATTTTACTTTAGGCTTCTTGCAAAAATATTTTTGACAAAAAAAAAATAAGACAAGAAACAGAATGAAGCCAAGGTCCTTTGCCATTTAATATAGACTGGTCGTACTAATGTTTATACACTGCTGTTCTAGCGCCCGTTATTGTAACGGGCTTAATGTCTAGTACCATATATTGTCTTAAACAATAAACAGTGTTCAGAATTGATTAAGAAAGCTAAGGATATTATGTTGTATAGCGTGATGTGTAGGATGTGTACAAGTCCAAGGAGGTTTATAACACACTGGTGAGGCCTCATCTGGAGTTTTGTGTGATGTTTTGGTGTCCAGGCTACAAAAAGGACATAGCAGCGCTAGAAAAAGTCTACAGAAGAGTGACTAGGCTGATTCGAGGGCTACAGGGGATGAGTTATGAGGAAAGAGAGCTGAGCCTTTTCAGTTTAAACTTAAGAGGAGACTTGATAGAAGTATTTAAAATTATGAAGGGGATTAGTCTAGTGCAGGGGTCCTCAATCCCAGTCCTGGAGAGCTGCAGTGGCTGCAGGTTTTTGTTCTGACCTGGTTGCTTAATTAGAAAGCAATTCTTGCCAATAAAGCACTAACAAGCTATGAAATTAAATTAACTCTGCTATGTCAGGTCATTCTCATATCCTAGATTTTCTTTCCCTTTCTATCATGCAAATGATTTGAAGGCTAAAATGGACGAGTAATTCTCAGTCCTTCACTTTTTTCTCTTCATTTTTCTTCCAAGTATTTAATTAAACCCAATAGTGCAGATAAATACACACGGGTGTAAATGTAAATAAGCTAAATGGAGAAATGCTGCTCTCTCTTGTCATTTGCATGTTATTGATAATAAGGAGCAATTAAAATAGCTGTTTAAGACAAAATTAAGCAATAAGGGCTCAAAATCACTAAAGTGAAGCAGAAGTGTTACTTTAGCAATAAGTGCTTTTTATTAAGCAACTGGGTTGGAGCAAAAACCTGCAGCCACTGCGGCTCTCCAGGACCACCGTGATTGAGAACCCCTGGTCTAGTGGATCGAGATGGTGACTTTAAAATGAGTTCATCAAGAACGTGGGGACACAGTTGGAAACTTGTTAAGGGTGTGGAAGAAATAAATTGGAAATATATTTAAGCAATAAATTTTGTCCTCAATTTGGACCTCTAAGAGTCAGAAACCAGATAGGAGGAAATTTTGTTCATGCCTCTTTAATTTCTCTTCATGAAGAGGAAGCACCCTGTTACGGTATTCTACCAAGGGATGAGCAGAGGTGTCAAAGAACTGGTCACAGAGCAAAAACAGACTCATACTTATAGATAACTGAATTTACATAACAGTGCTGGATTACTACTTACACACCATCTTGATATTCACTCTGATTGGTTCATTGGCTTACACCATCTGACTTTTCACTCTGATTGGTTCATTGGCTTACACACCTAAATAACATTCCCAAATGTTCTACTACATTCTTATCCTTCTATAGTTCAGCTCTTAGCCTTTTATGGAAAACTGTGTACAAGAAAACTGTCAAGTCTTACTGGTTACATGACGTCATTCAGTTTCTTAAATCACCACCTAGAACTTTGTTATCTTTTTACTTAACCATTTCAGCAGTCTCTTCAGGCTATTTCTTAGACAAATGCTATGTATGTCTAACATAAGATGGTGTACACATAAACAATTCATGCACAAAGTATATTATCCTTAAATAACTACCGTATATACTCGCATTTACGTTCCCCTGTGCATAAGTTGGGGCTTGATTTTACCATATAATTTCCGGTATTTTATAATGTCAGTTGTATAAGTTGAATGCAGAAATCTCATGCTATTGGTTCAAGAGATTACGATATGCTAACGTCCACCTGTGAGAGTAACAATGGAGCACACTGCCTTTTTTTTAATATGTATTGTGCCTACTTGACCACACGGTAATACCCAAACTATTCTGCAGCAATGTTTGCACTGATTTGTGTTTTTTGTATCTCACACTCTCATACACCTTTATTGTAGATGCATCCCTTGTCAGCAATGGAGCGTTCGATCAGAAGAAAATATGAAGCTGGTTTTAAATTAAACGTCGTTGAAGTGGTGAAAGAAATTGGTAACTGCACTGCTGCAACAAAATTCGATGTGTCTGAGAAACTGGTGCAAGATTGGAGGAGGCAAGAAGATGTAAAAAAAAAAAATTAAGTGTTGCATTTTTGAACGGGCATATAAGTCGGGGTCTGATTTTATGATCGATTTTTTGGGTTTGAAGACCTGACTTATACGCCAGTATATTATTCTCTCACAAGTATAAATTTAACACAAACATTGGGGAGTTGTTTTTCTCACAGAGAACCACCGACATATAAGTTACCAAGTAGTGTGAGAGAGATTAGGACTTTAGGGACTTTCAAAACTCGACTTGATGATATTTTGGAAGAATTAAGTGGGTAGGACTGGCGAGCTTTGATAGGCTTGAATGGCCAGTTCTCATCTAGATTCTTGTAATGTTCTAAAGTACTCTCACCCATTCCTATATTTCCTTCTACACATTATTTAATTTTAAATCATATTTGACTTGACTGACACCTTTAAAACTACATACTGCACTAATACATTAAACAGGATGAACTTGAAATTTTAAGGTGGCAAAATCAAACCCCACTGCTGACTCCCTGATGCAGACCTTCTGCATGTGGCGGACTGAAGTCAAGGAGCAGTTAAGCAGAGCCTCAGAGGTTATCTTCAAGCTATCTCCCTGTGCTCAGCTACCATTTGGTTATGAGGAGAGGTTCAATTATACAATTAAGAATGAATTACAGGTTCACAGTGTAAATGGCTAGACAGCAACGAGTGGCACACAGAATGATTTTATATCCATGGAGTCGGCGATCAGTGATAAAATAAATTGCAAAGGATTACAGTGCAGTATTTATTTCCTCTTATCAAGTCGACTTTGTGGGACATATTTACTCCAGAGCAATTTACTTTTATTGAGTACATCCATCTATTATATCACTCACTTAAATCCATTTCAGGCTTGCAGAGGGCTAGATTCTATCCTGGTAGCATCAGGAACCAACCCTGTAAAGGGAAATTTTACTGAAAGCTAATAAAATAATTAGACAAAGAAAATGGACGCACCTCACTATGGGGTGGCATGATACTGCAGTGGTGTGCACGGCTGCTGCTTCATGGATCCAGGTGTTATCGTCTTTGTGGAGTTTGAATATTCTTGTGACAGGTCACGTCACAAGATTTGTGGCACTTTACTTTCATAGGTGATGGAAGTGTGGGGAAGAGGGGAGATCTGGTAAGAAACAGGGTGCAGGTGAAGAAATCTAGCACTTCAGGGGGAGAGACTATCGAAGTAGGAGGCTTACAGTACAGCGCATATCCTGTCCCTATCATGGTGGGAACCCAATGCTGTGAAGGAGAAGATGCTGTTAGTTGATGCAGTTTGTCATGCATGCACATCAGAGGGTCACCTTCTAAGCTTATCAGAGGTAAGTACTACAACTCCGAGACATGAGTGGATGTTATCGTTAACGTTATTGTCTCTTTTTCCACCCACACCTCAGAGAAAATGCCCAATTAGAGCAACTGACTCCGGCCCTATCATTTTGGGAGGAGTAGATTACCAGACGGAGGTCCGATCTGAACTTGTAACCACTCTACAGAGCTTGACTCCCCTTAGTTGAAAGGCACTTTAGCCTATTTGTATTTTTGTTTCTGATTTGTTCCATTGTGTGCCCGTTTGTGTTGCTAAACACCTCAGTTATTAAAGGGGGCAACCTGGTTGGCGCCTCAACCTTTCTTTTCTGATTTCCTTTGGTCGACGACATGTTGTAGTGAGTAAAAGGGCAAGAATTTGTGAATAGAAAATAGTTCTTGGAGGGAGAATGAGAAAGAGACAGAGAGAGAGGAGTTTATCCGACTTTGGGTAGACGTGAATGTGCGAATGTACTTGAGAGTGTAGAGTTCTGGTCAGCGGGGACGTGGCAGATAGCTAGTGTCGCTTTGGAAGGAACGGGATCAGTTTCTGAGGGGATTGCCTGAGGCAACAATGAAGTGGCCATATAGAAAAGATTTGTAGATGCTAGAAGTCGTCTTTCTGGAGGTGTAAACCTGAAGGGAGAAGGGTTCAGCCTTTGAAGCCCTAGTCCATATTAATGCGATGATTTGGTAATCTGTTTGCTTGTTTATCTTTGTAAATATCATTGAAGATCCTTTTATTTTTTCCTTAATTTTTGTTGCTGGAAAGAACAATAAAGGGTTTGTTTTGCTTTCATAAATATTTTTCTCTTGGTGGTGTTTGTGTTCTTGGTGTTTCACCTGGATTGAGTTTTTATTGGTGATATGACATTGATTTTTAATTGAACTTTGTTTTTGGCATTTTTTTTGTCTGTGTTTCATCTCTCCTCACCTTTGGTCCTTTGTCATCAACTACAAGATGTCCAGGGTGTAATCGTGCTGAGGACATGACAAGTCCACCCCTAGACTGTGTGGGTTTAGAAGAACTAGAGATTCTAAATCGTTCCACTTTAAGGTTGCAAAATCAAATTCCACTGTTGACTCACTAATGCAGACCTGCTGTATGTGACTGACTAAAACCAAGAAGCAGTTAAGCAGAGTATCAGAGGTTCTCTTCAAGCTTTCTCCTTGTGTTCAGCTATCATTTCACTATGAGAAGAAGTGCAGTACAATTATACAGATTTTTATATTATTTGTCTGTGCTTCGTTTCCCTTTACCACTGGTCCTCGATCATGATCTAGAACAGCGTTTCTCAACCTTTAAGCATTTGCGACCCGAGTTTTCATAACAGTTTTAATCGCGCCCCCCTAACGTTTTTTTGAAAGGAGCCCACTAATACCAATTTGTTCTTTTTTAATTAATGATATATCATAGATGCATATTTTATTATACCTATTGTGAAGGACCGAGGAGACAGCAATAAGAGTTGGGGTTTTCCGGCCCCGTATATTGTACAGAACAAAAATTTCTTACAAGAAAAAAGGTCAAAATATAAACTAAACAGTTCATAACGCGACGCCGAGTCCTGGCGTCGCGGCCATTTTATTGGGGTGGAGCCGGAAGTGGAGGAAAGCTGGGAAGGACCGCAAGGGAGGATGGGAAGGATGACGTCAGGGCAAGATGGCGGAGAAAGGGCGGAAGTACCGCACTGCGGTCAAACCAGGTCTTATGGTGCTGGAAGGTCTCTTTTTCTACAAGGAAGCAGAGGGAGAAAGTTAATACCCCGCCATTCCCTGGCGGCGAATGTTTTCCCAGGTGTTCTCGAATCAGTCCGCGGCCTCCTAATCGCGCGTGCGTGACACGATCCCCCCCTTAGCCCAGGACCGTCAGGTCGGGCGGACCTAACCGAGAGGTCGTGAATACGAGAGAGGGCATCGGCATTGGCCTGAAGGGTGCCCCGCCGATAAGTGACAGTGAACTTATACGGCTGCAAGTCCAGAAACCACCTAGTGACCCGCGGATTCGACTCTTTGTGCAGGGACATCCACTGAAGTGCAGCGTGATCAGTCACCAGAGCGAATTCGCGACCCAGCAGGTAGTAGCGGAGGTGGGTCACTGCCCACTTAATGGCCAAGGCCTCCCTCTCCACCGCCGCATACCGGGTCTCCCGGTCCATCAGTTTCCGGCTAAGGTACATGACAGGGTGCTCGACACCATCGACGCTTTGGCTCAGCACGGCGCCCAGGCCTGTGTCCGAAGCGTCGGTCTGGAGGATAAACGGAGCCCAAAATCGGGCGTCCGTAACACAGGTGCCGACGTTAGGGCCTTCTTTAGGTCACTGAACGCGCGTTCTGCCTTGTCGGTCCACACCACGCAGAGGGAGCGCCCTTTTTTGTCAGGTTAGTCAAGGGTGCTGCTCTTTCGGAGAAGCGGGAACAAACCGGCGGTAGTAACTCGCAAGCCCCAAGAAAGCCTGCACCTGTTTCTTGGTATTCGGACGGGCCATTCTAAGATGTCTTTAACTTTGGAGCCCTGTGGCCGCACCTGTCCTTGTCCCACGAGGTAGCCCAAATATTTGGCCTCCTTTAATCCAAAAAAACACTTCCGGGGGTTTATGCGGAGGCCGGCTTTAGCCAGTGTTCGGAGGACAGCGGCGACCTGCAATAGATGCTCCTCCCAGGTGCGGAATAGATGACCACGTCATCCAGGTAGGCGGCACTATAGGACTGATGGGGCTTCAGCACTCTGTCTACCAGACGTTGGAAGGTCGCCGGGGCCCCGTGCAGCCCAAATGGGAGGACCTTGTACTGCCAGTGCCCGCTAGGGGTGCTAAAGGCCGTTTTTTCCTTTGCGGATGCCGTTAAAGGAATTTGCCAATACCCTTTGTCATGTCAAGGGTAGTCAATATCGAGCCGTACTCCAGCCGCCAAGGAGGTCGCCAATGCGGGGCATGGGGTAGGCATCGAACTTGGAGATCTGATTCAGACGCCTAAAGTCGTTACAGAACCTCCAGGAGCCGTCCGGCTTGGAGACGAGGACAATAGGGCTGGACCAGGGACTATGGCTTTCTTCAATTATGTCCATGTCCAACATACGTTTCACCTCCAGTTCGACCTCTGCACGTTTTGCCTCCGGGAGTCTGTAGGGCCTCTCCCGGACGATTACACCGGGTCCGTGATTATATCGTGGGCAATCAGCGAGGTCCGCCGGGTGACTCGCTCACCACCTCGGGATGGCTCGGAGGGTTTGGGTTAACTCCTGCCGCTGCTTGGGGGTCAGCTCTTCTCCGAGGTTAAGGGCAGTTGTGCTCGTGAAAAGGGAGAGTGACCTATGGGAGCTGGGAGCTCCTCTCTATCTCCAGGGCTTTAACAGGTTGACATGATAGATCCTCGCCGGTCGACGCATTGGGCTGTTTCACCAAATAGTCGACGAGCCCTTTTCTCTCCTTAACCTCGTAAGGCCCTTGCCAGTGAGCGAGCAGCTTCGAGTGGGAGGTCGGGACGAGCACCATAACTCGGTCCCCGGCGGAACTCCCTGAGGACGGAGTTCGGTTGTAACACGGGCCTGCGCTGCTTGCGCACGAGTCACATGTTCTTTTAGGAGGGGCCTGATCTTTGTGAGTCGGTCGCGCAGTTGCGCCACGCACTCCAAAATGTTAGAGGAAGGAAGGCCTCGCCCTCCCAGCCTTCTTTTAGGATGTCGAGGATTCCCCGGGGTTGTCGCCCATATAACAGTTCAAACGGGGAGAAGCCAGTAGAGGCCTGGGGTACCTCCCGTAAGCAAAAGCACGAGCGGGAGGAGCTGGTCCCAGTTCCTGCCGTCCGCTGACTACCTTGCGAGCATCTGCTTAAGCGCCTGGTTAAAGCGTTCCACCAGCCCGCCAGTTTGCGGGTGATAGACGGACGCTTTCAGGTGCTTTATCTGCAGTAATTTGGCCACCTCCTGAACGTATCCGATGTAAGGGCGCATTCTGGTCCGTGAGGACCTCCTTGGGTATGCCCACAGCGTGAAAACAAATTAACCAGTTCCGTGCGATGCTTTTAGTATTAGCGGAGCGCAGGGGAACCGCCTCTGGGTACCGGGTGGCATAGTCCACCATGACTAGAATATATTTGTGGCCACGGGTTGAGGGCTCCAGGGGTCCTACCAAATCGACCCCTATTCTTTCAAAGGGTACATCAACTAAGGGTATAGGGACTAGAGGAGCACGGTCCCGTCCTAGGAATCTGGCGGGTCTGGGACTCGACAGGATTGACAGAACGCCGGACCTCCTCATTGATCCCAGGCCAGTAAAACCGGAGCTTAATTCTCTCCAGCGTTTTTTCGGCCCCGAGGTGGGCGCCTAGGAGGTGAGCATGAGCTAACTCGCATATCTCCCGCCGGAAGGTACGCGGAATTAGCAGCAACTTCCGCACCTCGCCTCATGGGTAGCCACCGGTACAACAGATCATTTTCAAGGACAAAGAAGGGGTCACGCGGTGTGGACCCGTCCGCTGATGAGCTGTTAGGCAGAACGACCGCATTCCGGGCAAAGCGCAGGGAATCATCATTCCACTGCTCCCTCTTAAAGGAGGCCGGCGTGGACCGAAACTGATGGTCCAGGCCGCCGAGAGGGTCTTGTGGGCTGGGCCTGGGAAGAGTTCCCTGGCTAGTCCCTTCCCCGGCGGAGTCTTCCGGGTCAAGGTCCGTGGCCAGGGAAAGCTCCCCCGAAACACCAGCGCCGATAGGGCCTGCCCTTGTGCACGGCGTGGAGGCCGCGGGAGGGGTGCCTTTTCCCCTCATAACCCGATCCAACAGGGCCCGGGAGCGGCAAATGGCTTACCGCTGATTCTTTTAGACCAGTCTTGTCCCAAAATCACTGGGAAGGGGGGTTCTGGCAACACAGCGACCGTCATTTGGGTTGGTTCCCCCTTCCAGGTGACATAACAGTGAGCGGAACGATATGACCTAGTCCCCCCATGCACACAAGTGACCAACAAACGCTGTTTTAACCACTGTTGCGGTAAGACAAAGCGGCGAGCGACAATGGTAATGTTGCTGCCGGAATCAAACAAGGCCACCACGGCGTGCCCATTTAGCAACACCACTCCCGTGTTCGGACTCGCCAAGGGATGCGGCGGGATACAATACCTCTCCGACGACGTCCAGGTACAGTCCATGGGCTCCGGAGCGATGTTGTGGGGGCAGGCTGGTAATAGGTGGCCGGTCTCGCCACACTTGAAACAGCGCGGCGGTCCGGCTTCTCTCTGAGTCTTGGAGGCGCTTCTGCCGCGCGTCGAGAGGGCTCGGGGGTGGCCGCCCGTCCCTGTCGGGTCCCGCGAGCAGCCCTTTCTGACCCCCCAAGTCGGAGGACCGCCATCTGACGCTCCAGGACGTCTAGGAGGCCCGACATGTTTTGGTAGGCGTGTCCCCGGACCTGCTGGGCGAGCGGACTGGGCATGGCATTGACCAGGCCCTCACAGGCCACCTGTTCGACCACTTTCCGCGCCTGGGGTCCCTCTGGCCGTAGCCAGCGCCCCATCTTGCCCCAGAACTCAACGCCTGGGCGCGAAAGCAGGCGTTTCGGGTCAAACACCCAGTTCCGCCATTCAGCCGCCTGCTGGCCCGGGCTGATGCCGTAGCGGGCCAGTATTTCGGGCTTGAGGAGGTCGTAATTGGCGCCTCCTCTTCAGGAAGGTCATAATAGGCCCGCTGTGCGGCCCTTCAGATATGGCGCCAGAATGGACGCCCACTGACCGCTGCCACTGCTCCGGTGGCCGTCCTCTCAAAGACGCCCAGGTAAGCCTCGACGTCCTCCGAAGGGCCCATCGGGACTAAAGGAGGAGGCGCCTGCTTGGGCGGGTCTGGTCTCGCCCGTTGCGCCTCTACCAACCTGAGCTTCGTGGCCTCCAGCTCCCGGGTGGTGGTGGCTTGTGCCTGTTGCAGCGCCTGGAGCTGGACGTTCATAGACTGAAGCACCGTGTTGAGGTCCTGTCCCTCCGTCATCTCGGGATCTCTGTATCCTGCCGGCTACGCCAGTTGTGAAGGACCGAGGAGACAGCAATAAGAGTTGGGGTTTTCCGGCCCCGTATATTGTACACAACAAAAATTTCTCACAAGAAAAAAGGTCAAAGTATAAACTAAACAGTTCATAACGCGACGCCGACTCCTGGCGTCGCGGCCATTTTATTGGGGTGGAGCCGGAAGTGGAGGAAAGCTGGGAAGGACCGCAAGGGAGGATGGGAAGGATGACGTCAGGGCAAGATGGCGGAGAAAGGGCGGAAGTACCGCACTGCGGTCAAACCAGGTCTTATGGTGCTGGAAGGTCTCTTTTTCTACAAGGAAGCAGAGGGAGAAAGTTAATACCCCGCCATTCCCTGGCGGCGAATGTTTTCCCAGGTGTTCTCGAATCAGTCCGCGGCCTCCTAATCGCGCGTGCGTGACACTATTTAACTTTTATCAACATTTATCTAACTCTATATTTATTTTACTAGTATCAGAATGTAGTTTAAGTTAATTTGTTTTGGTTTCAATAGATGTATTTTTCATATTTTTGATTCTTGTTTTCTTTTTTTCACATCTTCGTGCCCCCCTAGGAGGCTTGCCCCACAGTTTAAGAACCACTGATCTGGAAAATGCACAGAGTCTAATCGTGCTGGGGGCATGACAAGTCCTCCCCAAGACTGTGTGTGGGTTTAGGAGAAAATATAGGGTGGTCCAGATCTAATTATCCAATTTTCATTATGCAATAACTTATTAAGTTTATTACATAGAAAATCACATGAAAAATCCCGGACCATCGAGAAGTGTGCGAACTGTCAAAATGAAGAATTGTCTTTGCGCCGAACTGGAATCCTCCCCGCATAAATCAAAGTCATCCAGATGATCTGGATCTGCGTAATTAGATCTAGACCACCCTGTAGAGATTCTAAAGCGTCCCACTTTAAGGTGGCAACATCAAATCCCACTGCTGACCCACTAATGCATGGTGACTGAAATAATGGGGCAGCTAAACAGAGCGTCAGAGGTTTCAAGGTTTCTCCTTGTGTTCAGCTATCATTTGATCATGAGGAGAGGTACATGTCTTTCTATTATAAAAAAAAATTTTGGAAGGAGACGAGATGTGATTTTCTCGGAGAGACGCATATACGTCCCACGAGACGGAAATAAAGGACAAAGAGTACATGACAAAGTAGAACGTCGTAAAGAACTCAAAAATATTGCGGTGGTACACATGCAGAGTAGGTTAGAGATAATGGAAGTCCGAAAATTCGAAAGTCTCAAAAAAAGGATAGTAAAGATGGCATTAGCGCAAACAAATGGAAATTATTACTCGGTGAAATAATGGAACAGCGAAATGAGATCGAATATATTGTTTTGATTTAAACTTTAAGTTGGAGACTTGTAGATCATGTAATTAAAGTTGCCAGCGAGAATTAAAAGATTCCAAAAATGTTGGGGCGATATCAAATCCCGTGAGACGGAGACTTTTAACATGAGATTCTTTCAAGTCGCGACCTACTTACAACTACTGTATTTTCAAACAAGACCACAGTCATCTAACTTCAGTCATGTGAATGTTTTTGGCGGACACACTTCCTGAGCTCTCAGCTCTTATACATTTTATCAGGACAATAATTTTATAAGTTCTAGATGACCCATCAATGACTAAGCGAAGAAGAAAGAGCAGGGACAAACATTAGAAAAAGTCATTTTATTTATTAGAGAGAAAGAAACGATATTCACTCACGGGCAGTTATATGTTGATTTGTCACGATGTAAGTCCAAACATGGAATCAAAATTCAATGCAATCTTGAAGAAAAGTTCATTCTAAGTATTGTTTTTACTAAAGTTTTAAAGTAAAAGTGTAAATAATGCATATGTAGCATATCCCATGAAAATAACAATCTCTTTAAATTGTATATCCAGTCAACCAAACCCGGGTTTGGGTGAGCAAAGCGAGTAGGGGGCAGAGCCCCCAATACAATTATACAGTTAGAATGAATTACAAGTTAATTGTTATGTTATTTTTCTGTGTTTTGTTTCTCTTTACCACTGGTCCTCAGTCAGGAATTACAAGATGCCCAGGGTGTATTTGTGTTGGAGGCATGACAGATTCTCCCCATGACTGTGTGGGGTTAGGAGAACTAGAGATTCCAAATCAGCTCTTTGTCAGTATAAGCTTGTGAGGGAGCAGGCCCTGTTTCGGACTTACACACTGTCCAAGGTTGGATTCTCCCTTGCTTGGACAGACTCTGGCACCCCAGAACCCAGAATTGGGTCAAGTGGTTTTGAGCATGTTATGTTATTTAATCTAACGTCATCATTGATGCATTCCCAGATGCAAAATGCATTTTAAATCAACTAGTCTGCAAGGACAATCAGTTACTAATGGTTTGAGGTTCAAAATTTCATTTATATTGTGCATACACATTAATAGTTTTAGAATTAATTTTTCTGTTGATTAATTAATAAAGTGTTTGGCTTTTAACTTGTTCACCCAGTAGCCCATGAAAGTAATATTTGGCCAAATAATTTTTCTGATATTAACAAGCTTGTTGACACCAGAACTGTCCCAGCAGAAAAGGAAAATATGGAATATTGAAAATCTGAGACAGTCATTTTACACAGAGAGACTGCTGTTTGATGTTAAGACAGACGATCCAAACACTGCAAAACAAAATTAAGAATCTTTTGTGCTGGTGCTGAATTTTTTACAGATGCATACCAAGAATTTCCAGCAAAATCAAGGGCACCAAACATCTTTCCTTTCTTGTCTTTCTAAGGCGACCCCATTTTCATTCATATACAGTACACATTTGAGTCCAACACATGACAAGTGTCAAGTAACATAAACACTGCTGTCAAAGCTCTCACAAGTCTAATTGATTAACTAGGAATTAGTGCCAATTAAACGATTAACTGAGATGACTGCTGCAATTGAATGATTGTGAAAAACATTATTTGAAACAGGGGCTCCATTGATCATATAGCAGTCGAGAACTGAAATGAGTGCTAGTGTTAATTATCTTGCTATCTGTTTAAAAAGGTCTAAAATAACAATAGCTTAAGCCATGGACAAATAAGTTTTTTTTATTTACTAAATTCGTGAATTAAACTTTATAGTCAAATCCAAAAGAACCTCTAGATTCTGATTTCATCTATCTATCTATCTATCTATCTATCTATCTATCTATCTATCTATCTATCTATCTATCTATCTATCTATCTATCTATCTATCATATAGTGCTTTTTACATCTATCTATCTATCTATCTATCATATAGTGCCTTTTACATCTATCTATCTATCTATCTATCTATCTATCTATCATATAGTGCCTTTCACATCTATCTATCTATCTATCTATCTATCTATCTATCTATCTATCTATCTATCTATTATATAGTGCCTTTCACATCTATCTATCTATCTATCTATCTATCTATCTATCTATCTATTATATAGTGCCTTTCACATCTATCTATCTATCATATAGTGCCTTTTACATCTATCTATCTATTATATAGTGCTTTTCACATCTATCTATCGATCATATAGTGCCTTTTACATCTATCTATCTATCTATCATATAGTGCCTTTTACATCTATCTATCTATCTATTATATAGTGCCTTTCACATCTATCTATCTATCTATCTATCTATCTATCTATCTATCTATCATATAGTGCTTTTTACATCTATCTATCTATCTATTATATAGTGCCTTTGACATCTATCTATCTATCTATCTATCTATCTATCTATCTATCTATCTATCTATCTATCTATCATATAGTGCCTTTTACATCTATCTATCTATTATATAGTGCCTTTCACATCTATCTATCTATCATATAGTGCCTTTTACATCTATCTATCTATTATATAGTGCCTTTCACATCTATCTATCTATCATATAGTGCCTTTCACATCTATCTATCTATCTATCTATCTATCTATCTATCTATCTATCTATCTATCTATCTATCTATCTATTATATAGTGCCTTTCACATCTATCTATCTATCTATCTATCTATCTATCTATCTATCTATCTATCTATCTATCTATCTATCTATATATCTATCTATCTATCTATCTATTATATAGTGCCTTTCACATCTATCTATCGATCATATAGTGCTTTTTACATCTATCTATCTATCTTTCTATTATCAGGTAAATGAGTCTGTGGTGTCCTGGATATTGGACAATCTGTCGGGCAGACTGCAGTTTGTGAGACTCAAGGAATGTGTCTCCAGTATGGAAGTGACCAACACTGGACCACCACAAGGAGCAGTCCTGTCTGCTTTTCTCTTCACTCTGTACACCTCAGATTATATATACCACCGAGCCACATCACTTGTAGAAATTCACAGATGATTCTGCACTTATGGGGTGTGTTGATAAGGGGGATGAGACAGAGGAGAGGAGTCAGGGGGAGAACTGTGCTTCTTGGCGCAGAAAGAATTGCCAGCGTTTTAACAACAGCGAAACTGAAGAACTGCTAATTGTCTTTCTCCACACCAAAGAGACTCCGTGTCTGTTCACTGTTCAAGGAGTGGATGAAGAGGTGGTCTACTTCTACAAGTACTTGAGGGCCCACATCAGTGACAGGTTAGACTGGTCTTGTAAAACGGAGGAACTGTAGAAGAAACGGCAGAGGAGACTCTTTTTCCTTAGGATACTGCATTCCTTTAATGTGGGAAGTGACATCCTTCACATCTTATACAACTCTCGTAATGGTCAGTGCGATTTTTAAATTGTTGTGTGCTGGACTGGTAACATCATTTTAAGAGAGGACCACCAAATAAAGACACTAATTAACAGGGAAGGATCAGTTATAGGACACACTCTGGAACCCCTGGAGGTCATAGCAAAGGAGAGAATGAAAAAAAACTGAGTGCCATTCTGAACAATGCTGCACATCCTCTCTCTGACACACCAACACTGAGGACTTTCAGCCCACGCATTATTGAGCAGAAGTGTGTCAAGAAACGCATTTTCAGCTGTATTGTCTTTTATTTACCTTTTCTAAGTAGGATGAGATCCTTCTAGTGTGCAGACAGCAAGGTTCTCGCTGATCTTGAAGTAAAGCATCATGTACTGCAGCCATGTCGAACACGCGGCCCGCAACAGAAATTTGTGTGGCCTGCATGACAGATCCTAGTTAGCACTAAACTTGTACAAAATGATTACTATCGTTTGTGATTGAATCATTCTGCATCTTTGGCGTTACTTATTGCCTTTTCTTACTTCCGCATTCTGACAAAAGCGCATTTTCCCATGGGATTACGGTACTGGAAACGTCATCTGCTAGTATAGTTGCAGCTGTGGCATCTGCTCCTTGATACCCTAGGCATGACACTGCCACCCATCACGAGCCTTGACCAAAGTTAATGAGCCGCGACATCACTGGGCAGAACTGACCATCACGAGTAGTAATAGTTCACATATTTTCACGTAATGGAGCAGGAGATCGACAGGCGGATTGGTGCAGCGTCCGCAGTGATGAGGGCTCTGCATCGGTCTGTCGTGGTGAAAAAGGAGCTGAGCCGTAAGACAAAGCTCTCAATTCACCGTTCAATCTACGTTCCTACCCTCACCTATGGTCATGAGCTATGGGTAGTGACCGAAAGAACGAAATCGCGAATACAAGCGGCTGAAATGAGTTTCCTCCGCAGGGTTCCTGGGCTTTCCCTTAAAGATAGGGTGAGAAGCTCAGTCATCTGGGAGGAACTCAGAGTAGAGCCACTGCTCCTCCGCATCGAGAGGAGTCAGATGAGGTGGCTTGGGCATCTGATCAGGATGCCTCCTGGATGCATCCCTGGTGAGGTGTTCCAGGCACGTCTAACGCTGGAGGGACTATGTCTCCCGGCTGGCCTGGAAATGCCTCGGGATTCCCCAGAAAGATCTAGTAGAAGTGGCCGGGGAGAGGGAAGTCTGGGCATCTCTGCTCAAGCTGCTGCCCCCACGACCCGATCTCGGATAAGCGAAAGAGACTGGATGGATGGATATTTTCACTTTTTTTTGCTCTAGTTTTATGTAATTTTGTGCTAGTATTGCAACAAACAGTTAGTGCAGACTACAGCTGAAGATCTGAAGTGGACGTGAGAAGTTGGTGAGTTGTTTATTAACAAATTTTTGTGATTTTGAGTTTGTAAAATTAGTGTAAGTCAGGGGGCTTTTTGCATATTGTCTTATTTTACAATATAAACTTTGAAGTAAACTTAGTAAAGTAAAATTAGATTTTTGGAGGATTTGTTTTCCAACTTGACTTACTGAGCAATGAATTCAGTGAGTGTTTTCGTGATTTCAGTTCATACGAACAGGACTTTGCTCTATTTACGTCACCATACTCTTACAACATTGAGAATGAGCCTGAGAATATCCAAATGGAATTGACTGAACTGCAGTCAGATTCTATTCTGAAGGCAAAATACAACGAAGTTGGTCTGCCAGGCTTGTATGCTTAACTGCCACCCTCGTTTGTGCAGATTCGTAAGTTGGCATCGAGAGTACTGTCTATGTTTGGAAGCATTTACCTTTGTGGGCAATTGCTTTTATTAATGAAAGCTACCAAAACCCCACATCGCTCAAGACTTACTGTCGAGCACCTTTCATCCCTCATAAAAATTGCAGCTGCACAAGATTTCAAGCCTGATATTGACAAACTGGTTACTAACAAGAGATGTCAAGTGTCGGGACAAAAGAAATAGATCTCACACTGTAAGACTCCTATATAAGGACCTGGCTAAGAGGCTAAGACTCTAATTATACGCTGTTGTACGGAGATTGTATGGAAATAAATTGCTTTTCCTTAAACTTTAAGTGTTACATTTTTTAAAGTTTTCAGTATTGGAAAGAATGTTACAGTAACTTTGTATAATAGTATAATAGTATTTGTTACAGTGTGGCCCGCTGACACACGTATGGCAGTCGAAGCGGCCCACCAATGGTAGTGAGTTTGACATGCCTGATGTACTGCATAGTTATTTACCCAGATGACAGTGGATTGTTCACAAAGCAAACTGTAAAACAAGCAGGGATCAATCATCAGTCAATGACTAGTACTTTCTTAAAAGTGCACAACAATAGGAGAACTGGATTATGAACATGTAATTTGGGTAGAAGGAGAATTTAGCTAGAAAAGGAAGCAGGAAATGAATCGTAAATAAAGTATAATAAGCAGACAGTAGGACGCTTATGCTAGTTCACCAAAAAAAAAACAAACACCACAGTACCTGTACTCACGGTGGCTCGCCATGAAATGTAAAAGATTATTTACCTTATTTAAAAGTGAAACATTCCACATTAATGGAGACGGGCCAGTTCTGAGTACTTCTGACTTTACTTTGTTCCTTGCTGCTAGTGCAATAAGGTGCCACAGATGAGTATGGGAACGTTTAACAAATGCCCATTTACACTCTAGTCTCTTACATTCTCAGATGTTATAGATGTAGGTAGCCATCAAGTTTTTTCCTTATCCCCTGTGACAACTTTCAAGTTCCCAGTTCAACCAAAAGACAGTTGATAACGGACTGACAGCTGCATAGCTTTGATTTTAAAAATTCATTTAGGATTAATGGTAACGAGCCAGAGGTCATATCTTAATTATAAAATTAATAATAATTAAATTGTCTCTCTATTATAAAAAAAAATCTTGGGAAGGGAGACTAGGGAGACGAGACGTGATCTTCTCGGAAGACAATTTGAAGTCCCGCGAGAGACACTTTAACTTGCTCCCATCTCTTAAAACAACAACAAGCAATAAGCAAAACACACAGCTCGCCAGCAGTAGAAAGCCAACAGATGATCCGACAGCTTACTCCTTGTGGGCATTCGGCCGCCCCCCACCAATCTCCCTCCACCTTCAACCCACTTCACAATGCGAGCAGCAGACACATGGAGTGGCAAAAAGGACACCGGTTGTACAGGCTTTAAAATGATCGACAGGCAGTGTGATAGCAGCAGCAGCAGAAAGACAGCCGATGATCAGACGGCATCTCCTTAGCGTGCGTTCAGTCGCCCCCAACCCCCCCCACCCTTCACAACGTGAGCAGCGTTATACGTCCTGCGAAAAAGATATTTAACCACGCCCAGGGCCGGAAATAAAGGACAAGTATTGTTTTTAGAACGTCACGCGAGACAAGGAAGTGAGACATCATTTAAAACAAGTCCACGGACATCTAACCTAGCAGTTGTTGGATTGCTTTTGGCAGACACATTTCATGTACTCCCAGCGCTTAAAACAACGACAAGCGATGAGCAAAATATGCAACTCGACAGCAGCAGAGAGCTAGCAAATGATCCAACCACTTCTCCTTAGCGTGCGTTCAGCCACTCTAACCCCCCCTCCCCTCGCTTTCACAACGTGAGTGGCAGAGACATGATGTGGCAAAGGGACAGCTGCTGTACAGGCTTTGAAATGGTCGACGTGCAGCGCAACAAACAGAAGACACAGCTCGCCAGCAGCAGAAAGACAGCAGATGATCAAACGGCATTTCCTTAGCGAGTGTTCAGCCACCCTCCCTTCACAACGTGAGCAGCATTATACGTCCTGCAAGAAAGAGATGTAACCACGCCCAGGATCAGAAATAACGGACAAGTATTGTTTTTAGAACGTCACGCGAGACAAGGCAGTGAGACGTCATTCAGAAACAAGTCCACGGATATCTAACTTAGCAGTTGTTGGATTGCTTTTGGCAGAAACACTTCATGCACTCCCAGCTCTTAAAACAATGACAAGCGACAAGCAAATCACACAGTTCGACAGCAGCAGAGAGCTAGCAGATGATCCAACTGCTTCTCCTTAGCATGCGTTTAGTCGCACTCCTTTCACAATGCAAGCAGCGTTACACATCCTTTGAGAAAGCGATGTAACCACGCCCGGGGCCAGAAATAAAGGAAAAGTATTGTTTTTACGAAAGTTTTAAAGTAAAAGTGAAAATAATGCATATGTAACAATTCCCTTGAAAATAACAAACTCTTTTAATTGTATATTTTGGTAAACCAAACTTGGGGGTGGGCGAGCGAAGTGAGCAGGGGGCAGAGCCCCCTAGTAAAAAAAAAAGAAAGTTGTCCTCCCAAAAAAAGATTAACAGGTAGAACCCAGGTAAAGAGAGGGGAGTTCCTGTAAATTGCAGCCATCAGGACAGAATCTGAAACCATAAAAAATACAGAATGCCAAGGGAAATTGTGGAATTGAACTCAATCTGATTAATTCCAATTGTCTATATATGAGTACAAACAGAAGTAAATGCTTCGAATTTGAAACTATCATAGGATAGTCTACAATTGATGCCTGATCAGTGAATTTCATGGTATAAGAAGCCTGAGTAAATTAGACACTAAAATGCCAGTGGTTTATGTCTTCCCTGAACTTCCAAAATGTCCTTTACCACCACAGTAACATACCATACTGTAATAATTATAATAATAATAATTCTTTACATTTCTATAGCATTTTTCTCACTACTCAAACCTCTTTAATGAGTGGGGAGCCACTTTAGCCACCACTAATGTGTAGCATCCACCTGGATGATGCAACGGCAGCCATTTTTGTGCCACCACACATGAGCTTTTATGTAGTGAACTGGTGAGAGAGAGATAGCCAATTAGAAATAGGTGATGATTAGGGGGCCAGAATGACTAGGCTGTGGAGGGCATTGAGCTGCGTCTTACTCTTTATAAACCTTTATATGACCATAGAGAGTCAGGACCTCGGTTTTATGTCTCATCTGAAGGACAACATTATTTTTACAGCACAGTGTTCCCATCACTGCACTGGGGCACTGGGATCCCCATTCAGACCAAAGTGTTAGAGTCCCCTGCTGGCCTCACCAACACCTCTTCCAGCAGTAAGCCAAGCTTTTCGTAGATGGTCTCCCATCCAAGTACTGGTTGGGCCTGAACATGTGTAGCTTCAGGTGGATCACCTCTTCTGAAGTGCATGAGGTGTGGCTGCTGGATCTGCACACTCTTCTTCAGAGCAAAAGGTAGCACATTTCTGACTGCAAGGGCAATGGCTGTGTTCAGATGTTTAGCACCACATTAAACATGTTCTGAGTGTCACTCAAAATTGTCTCGACCTTTATCTGCTGCCCCTTCAATGTTTTACAGCTTAACTTTGAAATATCAGAAATGGTTTCAGATGTTGATTAATTTTATTGACTTTGCTCAGGTTTTCAAAAGTGGTTAGGAAGAACGAGTTAAAGAGATTGTCTAATGGTCACCATTATTATTACCTTTTGATATGGTGATAAAAAATACAATTGTAGACTCTGCTCGCCCTTAATGATTATGAAGACCCAAGACATTTGACCCTCTTAGGGAATACCTGGTAAACAAAAACATTAAACAGACTACTGAAAGCATTGATTTAACTTTCTGTGAAAAAAGATTCTATTTTTCTCTTCAAAAATTGAAGAAAAGAATAATTGAAATTAAAAACATGAACAATTAAATCACACTTGAAGTATTTCATAAAGAGACACTGATTAAAACACAGGAAATGACTCACTGAATTAAATGTCCATCACTTGTATATCTGCAACGTAAACTGCTCAGTAAGGTGCAAAGTGTATTTTACGAAAGAGTAGAAAGATTTGCAATGAGATCGAAAAATGTACCTCTTCATATTTATACATGTGTGTAAAGTTTTGAGATTATTTTTTCCTGTGATATTTTTCATTTACAAAGCAATTTGCACAATATGCAGTGCCTTCAGAAAGTATTCAGACTTTCTTCACATTTTGTTACACTGAAGTCTTATCCGAAAATCATTTAAATTAATTTTTCCCCCTCATCAAATAACACTCAATACTCGAGAATAACAAACCAAAAACAGGAATTTACTCATTTTATCAAAAATCTTTTATATAAACATCTGCGTGTGTAAATGTGTACGTGTGTGTGGAAGTGAGAGGTGGAGTTAGGGTAAGGGCTCCGCCTCCGAGGAAACAGAAAACTTGCTTAGCCGCTAATAACACAAGCGGGGTCAGTGTAACAGGTGTATAAAATTAAAAGTTTACTTGTTTGGAGCTTCACCAAATCCTGATAACATTCATTGTGTTGTATGTTTTCCTGTTGTGTTCTTTTTATATTTCTCTACTCTGTGTATTGTGTTATTGTTACGTCATCAGTGTGAGCCTCTCCCATTATTCGTTGTGTTAGGGCCGATTTATACTTCACGCTCAGAACGCGTACGCGCCCACATCATGGCTGCCACGCGTCCTCTGAGCAGGTCCTCAGAAATTAGCGCGACACATGCGCGAGTTGCAGTAAGAGCAAAAAGTCGGGGGGCGCAGTGTGCTAAAAGTCGGAACGTGACGTCAGTGTCTCTGTTTACTATCTACATGTGACAGAAAGCCTCTATGCAGATCCTACGGGATGAATGGTTCGATGAGGTGAAGCAAGATGCCGACATACAGATGCATTCGTGGTGCTTTTATATTCAAGCGTCGCATATTCCCGATCGTAATGACACGATACATTTTAAAAGTCTCACATACCATCTTTTATGCCGTCTTTTTTTTTATTATTTTTGCAACTTAACAACAGCAACATAATGTATAGCGCTGTATTTGAGCCACTGAGAAAAAAATAAAGGACACGGTGAAAACGTGTATTTTGTGATTAAAGTGGAAATTTCGGCTTTAATCTCAAAATGTCCACTTTAACCTCGTAGTTTACTTTATCATTAAAGCAGACCATTGTAAACGTCATCCCTGTTTTTAATCGCTCCGAGCTTCTTGTACCTGACAGCAGCGGAAAGCAGCCATAGATCGCCACACAGAACAAATTAAATGTCTGATATTCCAACTCTCTGCACATTTAGAATCTTTACATTTGTACTTGATACCACTTTCATGATGAAATGCATTAAAGTGTGTATGTTACATTTTACATATAATTTCATTTAAATAATGAATACTGTTAATAATTACACACATGGGGGTGTCACGGTGGCGGAGCGATAGCACTGCTGTCTCGCAGGGAGTTATGTTGCTGGTATTTCCTGCTTGTATTCCACACTGTGCTCCGGTTTCCTTCCAAAGATATGCAGATTTGGGGATCTGGTGCCGCTTAAATGACGCTAGTGTATGTGTGTGCTTGTATTCACCTTGCGATGAGCTGAGGCCTCGTTCAGGGATTGTTTCTCACTCGTGCCCAATGCTTGCTGGAATGGACACATCCCTGGATTGATGGATTTAATCAATAAACATAATTTTCAGAGATATTGCAGTAAGGTGTCATCAGAATTTAATAGGTGTTCTAGGCAATTCACAACACAGAGAAGCCAAACATGTTCTCACCGTGATAATATCTCGCACTGCCACCTGGTGGATTCCTCCAGATTTACGTAAAGTACGCGCGCAAGTATAAACACTACAACGCTTGTGTAGCAGGAGCGTCCGCTGCAGCATGCGTCGCGTCGCGTGAAGTATAACTCCGGCCTAACTATGAGAGGAGGTAAGCATGCTGTTAATCTCTGTATAGTAGAATTAATTACATTATTTTAAATTGCTTGAGTTATTTTTGTAATTGTAATATGATTTTTGTAGTATACAGTTGTTGTTTTGAAATGTTTTGAATGCTTTTCTATTAATTTTGGTTATGTGTTAATGTGAGCGCTCAACAGCCTTTCTACATGGTTTTCTTTTGTTAATAGGAAGAATTGTCACTTTTTATGTTCTCTGTTTAATATTTCAGACTATTAATAAAAAAACAGAAAACATCAAGAACTAAAGTGTGTTTGCATTACTCTTTTGAGGCGATTTGTACAGCACGTTGTATATATATCACAATGCAGAAGCTTTGAGCGTTAACTGAATCCAAAGGCCAGGACGCAACAGTACGACGCGTATGGTGGAGACCGGTTACACCAGCATGTCAGCAAAACGAAACATCTGAAGAAAGACAAAGTCGCTTAGCCGCTAACAATGGCAAAACGATATCCCTTTTACTTTTCCTCCCGCCGCTAATACACAAGTGAGGCCAGCACGTCAGCAAAACGAAACCTCAGAAGAAAGACAAAGCTGCTTAGCCGCTAATATCGGCAAAATGATATCCCTTTTAGAGATGGAGATGGAATCCGGATGTGCAGCCCTGTAGGGGTCTGTTGGGATTGATAGAGGGTGCTGCCTGGGGAGGATCTCCCTACTTTCATCAGTGCTTCCCGCAAGACATGGCCTGGCCCTGTAAGCATTCCTGGGTCCAGCATACTCAGAAGAGGACAGAAGGAGGAAGAATTGTGTGATTCACATTCATTTATTTTATAATTGTAGCTCTTTACTGGGAGGATTGTGAAGTGGTGTCTGGGAAAGGAATAAAAATCCATTATTTTACCCTTTTAACATGTGGTGCTTTACTGCAGCTGTGGTTTGGGTCTCTCTGGCACCCCCTTGTGGTTACATAGTGATGAGTAAAACTGCAGAGTTTATATTTGTGTACTGTCCTGCCTAACTGACATTAAAATCTATTATGCAAAGATTTTTGGGGGGTTTTGAGTTTTTTTGGGGGGTGGAAAACAAGGAATATTGCTCCCTAAAGCTTCATTCACATGCCCAGGGAGGTAAGTGACATCATCCTGATTGATGTTTGTTAATTCTGGAACAGAAATGAATCACGCTGTACTAATATTCTAATGAATGAATTATTCTGACCCTAGAATACAAAAGACTTCGAATAGTATGTTGGATTTGTGGACACAACAAGTGGGACCTGCCCAATTCAAATGTCAATGACTTTAAATGTAAACCTGAAGTACAACTGGACAGATCTGACCATGTCTCATTTCCAATTACAAGCCAGTGATTGACAGCAGCAGCTCTCTTATTCAAAACAGAAATTCTTAGGTGCATTTGGGAGGTTGCTGTTTATTATATACAGTGCCCTCCATAATGTTTGGGACTTTGACACATTTTTCCTTGATTTTGCCCTCTGCTCCACAGTTTAAAATTACAAATCAAATACATTGTGATTAAAGTTGCCTGTTGCAGACTTTCATTTAAGGGGACTTGCATATAGTTTGGTCACAACATGTAGAAATGACAACACTTTTTCTGCAAGGTCTTCCTATTTCAGGACATCATAATGTTTGGACACAGCAATGGCAGGTCTAGTAAAGCCATTGTCACATATCCTTTGCATGCAATGACTGCTTGAAGTCTGTGATTATTAGACACCACCAGGTGCTGAGAACCTGTGGAGCAGAAGAGTAAATCAAGGAAAAATATGTCTTTGTCACCAACATTATGGATGGCATGTACAGAATATTGCATGTAATCCATACCACACTGCAGTAAGATCAATTCCATTTATGCCTCTCATTCATATCATCGTGTGGAGTGCAGTACGTTTTTTTAAAAACTCGACATGATGCATGTTTTCACAGTTGCACTAAAATACAATCTTGTACGTTAAAGTGTTTTCTACACAGGAAAACTCAGCACCTAGAACGTCACCATTGCCAAGCCCACCTGATTTGTAACAACTGCTTTATCCTAGCTGATAATATGCGCATTTCCAATAATTTTTTTTAACTAAATATCTTTATTAAAATTCCTTAGTGGTATGCTTACTGCTGAAAAAACTAACCACAAACAAATTAATTATTTCTCAACAAAAAAAAAGTTACATATAACAGAAACATGTAAATCCTAAACATTAACATCAATACAGTAGGAAAGGTACGTCTAGTGTCTGCTGTACTGATGCAGATTTAGTACACGTTCTTCGTGTGACATGTTTTGAAACAGTCATTAATGCAGCCAATGTTGCAATAGGAACAGTAGAAGTGTGTTTCTTTGTGCACTTTTCTTATTTTATTTTTATTGATGGCAAATGAGATGGTAGAATGTATCTGCATTATCGACATTGTGTTACTGTAGGTTCTGCCGCGCAAGGATTAGTGAATTCCACATTTCCCATTACATCCACATTGACAGTTGCGGCATTGTGAACAGAGCTTAGAAGGCTAAGATCTTTCTTGTCCTTCCACTTGATCACAGTCTTTTTGTCTTTTTGCCACACACCTACTAGAACCACTAACCAAATTCACTGCGCATATCACAGCAGTTCTGTTGTACGATGCTGTATGCATCCATTTCACTGTCTATATCAACATGTGATGACCAATTCACATCTTCATCACTATCACTTGATTCAACTAATGGTTCACTTTCAGTTTGTTCTAAAACTGGCTTTACAGCTTTTCATTTACATGCCATTGTGTGTTTTACTTGAAGGCTCCGCCTGACTCATGAATATTGATGAGTTACCATAGAGTGGCAAAACAAATACAAAAATCCATGATTTTTTTTTGGTAGCATGTTATTTTGTTCCACTAGATGGCAGCAGAATACTGTGCCAAGTATTATTTTGGCTTAACCCTATATGTCAAATCATAACAGCTTGCTCGGGTTTAACCATTTTTACATAGCATGCCAAGCCTGAGAGAGGTGAGGGTATAACAACAAGAGGGGTTAAACACAAATATACAGATCACACTGTAATGTAATTGTCATATCTGTTTAATCCAGTAGCACAGTGGTCAGCCTGCTACACGACATCTTCAGGGATTCTGGGTCAATTCCCAATGTGTTCCGTCTGTATAACTTACAAACAGTATCTCTGTGTCATTGTGCAAGTTTTCTCCAACAATAGACCTGTTGTGTTAACTGGTAACTTTGATTTCGACTTTTAAAAACGCGTATGTCTGTGGGCTTGAGCGTCACCTACCACGGTCTGGGGTCCCATCCATTTTTTAATTCTTATTTAATACTACAACACATTAATGAAAGATGCAAGTTCATAAAATGAATTGTTAGAAAAATTAAACATTGCAAGTGTGTCATTTTTACTGGCCAGCATTTTCCAAAGTTGATAAAAGCCATTGTGTACTGGTTTACATATTCAGGTTTGTAAAGTTCATACTGATATTATACTTTTGTAACTAGCTCTGGATCCATACCACAGAGATACCTGCTTCTCAAGTGGTGGCACACTATTTGAGTGGCGTGGGAATACTATAAAGCAACCCTTGAACAGCAGGTAAGAGGGTCACACTTTAAGAGAACTTTGATCAGACGGCTGCTAGAGCCCATCATTTTTGCCATTGGTGAGCCTTGGATTGGATCCTGGACTTGGGTCATTTCAGAGATAGTCGGAGGAATAGTGTGGCATAAGGGTTACCTTTGACACCAGGGTAGGTGGAGCTGGGTGGCATGCATGAAGAGACAAAGGGGCAAGCAGCTTGGAGCGCATGACGCCACTGAAGACCTGAGCGGTGGCAGAAAACAGTGTTGAAGATTTTGTTGTCCATCTCCACAATTTTCAGCCCATCTCTCTCTTACCTTTTCTGTCTAAAGTTCCTGAGCATGTTGTGGCCTCATAACTCACCAGTTACTTAACTTGTAACAAGTGTGATGGAAACCTTTATAGTTTCAGAGCTCAGCACAGCTATGAATCTGCTCTGCTTTGAGTAACTAATAATTTGCTTATATCAGCAGACTCGGGGAAAACCAGCATATTAATTCTGTCAGACCTTAGTGCAGCATTTGATATGTCAAACATGATATTGTACTGTTGAAGAATGGAGAACAGTCTGGGTATCTCTGGCACTGCCCTCCTGCGGTTTAGATCCAATCTGACTGATAACAGTAGGTCTTTGCAACAGCAAGTCCAGCTCAGCGCTGGTCTCACACACAAGCAGTTCCGCAAGGCTCTGTCTTCGGCCCTCTCCTCTTCTGTTATCTACGACATGCGTCTCCTTGGCCAAAATATTCACAGCTTTGGACTGCATTATCATTTATGCACAGATGATTGTCAGATCTATATTAGCATTAAAAGAGGAACTTCATCAAAGCTTTCTCAGCTTACAATTTGCCACAGTGAAATTAAAACCTTAAAATACTGTAATTGGCGCTAAAGCTCAGCTTAAGAACGTGAGCTTCTTCCCAGTCACCCTTGGTGATAACATTATCTTCTTCTTCTGCGAGGAATCTTGGTTTCATTTTTGATTCCTCCCTTCCTTATTCTGCCCAAGAAAGAAGAAGAAACCTTCTTACTTCGACATCCGTAACACATCCCATGTTCACTCGTCCCTTGTCCTTTTCCAATGCTGAGAAATTTGTCCATACTTTTGTTACATCCCTCATCGACTTCCATAACTCCCTAGTGGCAGGCACCCCATCTAATCTGCTATCACAACTCCAGTTGGTTCAGAATTCTGGTGTAAGAGTCCACGCTGACCCGTAACAAGCAAGCACATAATGGCCATCCTGCTTCACTTTCTCTCCTCCATGTGTCTTACAGGATTGGCTACAAAATTCTGCTAATAACCCTATAAAGCTTTAAATGGCCTCGTAGTAGACTGCGTCAGTAACCTCCTACATCACTACGCTCCTGTCTGCCTACTAAAGTCCCCTGTGCCCCAAACTAGCCTGTACTCTATGGGTGACAGGGCCTCCAGCTCTGTAATGCCCAGACTTTGGAATGACCTCCCTAAATTAATTAAATCCACTGACTTAATATCAAAAAACCTGACCCTTCTTTCAGTTTAAACTCTCCATCCAAATGTCCAGGAAGATTTGTGTTTGTACTACAAATTAGGTTGTTTATTTCCTTGCAGTATTCATATCTTTGTATTGTATTATAGTTTATTATTGCTTATTCTATTTCAGCGCTTTGCATATCCTGCATTTATCTTTTTTTAGTACTTATGTGGATATCATTTGTATCCGTGTTGTTCTTTCTGAATTTCCGTGAAGCGCTTTGAGCCAGATGAAAGGTGCTATTTAAATAAAACAAATTATTATTAAGATTGCACAGGTCCTTTTTAGGGCCATTCGCCAGCAATCGGCATCAAGTGGCTAATTCCACTCCTCCGTCTCTCGTACCCCCGGGTTGTTACACGATCTAAAAGTGTCTGCTTCATTTATTTCCTGCCATTATTCTGACTTTTACAACTTGGTATGATTTTGAAGTACAGGTCAGTGATTATTTGGTTATACACCTTACTGTAAGATTCAGTTTGTATTTTTACAGTTTCTAAATGCAAGTTTGTACCGACTATGCTGTAAGTAACCCTCCACATAAATAAAGCTTTAAAACGGATCTAAGAAAAAAAAAAAAATGGATACAACCTCACTTTTAACAGATTTTTTTAAAGAGTCTGTTTGCTCAGATCAAAAGCTTAACCTTTAGACCATGGAGAATTCACTCACTGTGTTTGATTTCATAAAAGCAACTTTCATTCATGGACTAAAAGATTCTTGAGGGCTTAGGCTATCGCCTGAAGAGTTTACTAATACCACATGTTCAAAGATTCAAATGAACAAGCTAGCACAGGCTAAATAAACCGGCCACAATTAACTGCATTCAGCAAACACTGTATATATAAGGGAATGTATTTGATGAAGCACTCTTTACTTTCCTTCCAGTATAAATATATTCAGGACTGCCGTTATTAGAAGAAATGTGCTGTTCACATTATTTCAAAGCTTTGTATTCTCTGCATTTTATGAAAAAGTAAAAGACTTCTCCCATTTGGTCAAATATTATAATTTAGTCTGTTTGGCTTTTATTACTACTGGAATATTTTTTTATTTTACGTTATATTGTGTATTGTACTTGCAGTCCAAGATTAAAACAGAGCGACACAAACACATATTAGTGAGTTTCATTTGTTGTTATGAGTGTAAAAGTGTGCATGCGCTATACACCAAGGGGCACACACTCCCTAAACTGGGCTGGGTAGTCTCATGGCCTTGGAACCCCTGCAGATTTTATTTTTTCTCCATCCATCTGGAGTTTTTTTTTTTGTTTTTTCTGTCCTCCCTTACTCTTATTCTATGTTAATTAGTGTTCTCTTATTTTAATTCTTTGTCTTTTTTTCTCTTTCTTCATAATGTAAAGCTAAATTATTTGTATGAAAATGTGCTATATATAGTGGGATGCAAACGTTTGGGTAACCTTGTTAATAGTCATTATTTTCCTGTATAAATCGTTGGTTGTTACGATAAAAAATGTCAGTTAAATATATCATATAGGAGACACACACAGTGATATTTGAGAAGTGAAATGAAGTTTATTGGATTTACAGAAAGTGTGCAATAATTGTTCAAACAAAATCAGGCAGGTGCATAAATTTGGGCACCGTTGTCATTTTATTGATTCCAAAACTTTTCGAACTAATTATTGGAACTCCAATTGGCTTGGTAAGCTAAGTGACCCCTGACCTACATACACAGGTGAATCCGAGTATTTAAGGGGGTCAATTGTAAGTTTCCCTCCTCCTTTAATTGTCTCTGAAGAGTAGCAACATGGGGGTCACAAAACAACTCTCAAATGACCTGAAGACAAAGATTGTTCACCATCATGGTTTAGGGGAAGGATACAGAAAGCTGTCCCAGAGATTGAAGCTGTCTGTTTCCACAGTTAGGAACATATTGAGGAAATGGAAGACCACAGGCTCAGTTCAAGTTAAGGCTCAAGTGGCAGACCAAGAAAGATTTCGGATAGACAGAAGCGACGAATGGTGAGAACAGTCAGAGTCAACCCACAGACCAGCACCAAAGACCTACAACATCATCTTGCAGCAGATGGAGTCACTGTGCATCGTTCAACCATTTGGCGCACTTTACACAAGGAGATGTTGTATGCGAGAGTGATGAAGAGGAAGCACAAACAGAGCCGCTTGAGGTCTGCTCAAGCACATTTGGACAAGCCAGCTTCATTTTGGAATAAGGTGCTGTGGACTGATGAAACTAAAATGGAGTTATTTGGGCATAACAAGGGCGTTATGCATGGAGGAAAAAGAACACAGCATTCCAAGAAAAACACCTGCTACCTACAGTAAAATATGGTGGTGGTTCCATCATGCTGTGGGGCTGTGTGGCCAGTGCAGGGACTGGGAATCTTGTCAAAGTTGAGGGACGCATGGATTCCACTCAGTATCAGCTGACTCTGGAGACCAATGTCCAGGAATCAATGACAAAGCTGAAGCTGTGCCGGGGCTGGATCTTTCAACAAGACAACGACCCGAAACACTGCTCAAAATCCACTAAGGCATTCATGCAGAGGAACAAGTACAACGTTCTGGAATGGCCATCTCAGTCCCCAGACCTGAATAGAATTGAAAATCTGTGGTGTGAGTTAAAGAGAGCTGTCCATGCTCGGAAGCCATCAAACCTGAATGAACTAGAGATGTTTTGTAAAGAGGAATGGTCCAAAATACCTTCAACCACAATCCAGACTCTCATTGGAACCTACAGGAAGCGTTTAGAGGCTGTAATTTCTGCAAAAGGCGGATCTACTAAATATTGATTTCATTTCTTTTTTGTGGTGCCCAAATTTATGCACCTGCCTGATTTTGTTTGAACAATTATTGCACACTTTCTGTAAATCCAATAAACTTCATTTCACTTCTCAAATATCACTGTGTGTGTCTCCTATATGATATATTTAACTGACATTTTTTATCGTAACAACCAACGATTTATACAGGAAAATAATGACTATTAACAAGGTTGCCCAAACTTTTGCACCCCACTGTAAATAAAGGCTGTTGTTGTTGTAAAGGTTTATGGTATATACACAATGGGGTGCTGTTTGTAGTATTGATGGGGCATGTAC
The DNA here is from genome assembly GCF_016835505.1 of Polypterus senegalus. Classification (NCBI taxonomy): domain Eukaryota; kingdom Metazoa; phylum Chordata; class Cladistia; order Polypteriformes; family Polypteridae; genus Polypterus; species Polypterus senegalus. The sequence continues at coordinate 16,217,232 of NC_053168.1, forward strand.
TTCAGCCACAGAAACCCACAGGTCATTGAAATCTAATTCCATCTAACTGCTATGGACAATAAAGAATGACATCCATTAACCCAGCGGTTCTCAACCTGTGGGGTGCGTAAGTAACAAAAAAGGGGGCGCGAAGATGTGAACAAAGAAAACATGAATCAAAAATATGAAAAATACATCTATTGAAACCAAAACAAATGAACTTAAAGTACATTCTGATACTAGAAAAATAAATATAGAGTTAGATAAATGTCAACAAAAGTTAAGTAAGTATAATAAAACTTCTACCGGTGTATCGGCAGCAAAAAATATAGGAATTAATTTTATTAGGGTTTCAAAGAAATGTTAGGGGGGCACAATTAAAATTTTTATGAATACTCGGGTCGCAAATACTTAAAGGTTGAGAAATGCTACATTAACCCCACCTATGGCATCAAATGGGCTTTCACCGTCACAGGGTTGACCCACAAGCTTATACTGTATATACAGGGAGATTTACTCGAAAGAGGCCTAGAATATTTTGTTGTAACTCCCGTTAGGATGAAACAATCTGAGCCAACAAAATACGCTCTATACCTTGACGTATGTGTAATCGATTGCATTACATGCAATCCTGGAAGTGGTTTCCGTTGTCTGCCAGACATTTCGACGCGGTGCTCCATGATCCTGAATGTATCAGCAAGCATGTCTTGGGGGGGAATAGCAGCAGTTTCACGTTGGATGTTTCCCTTCAAATCTTCCACAGTGCAAGGCTCATTCCGATAGACTTTTCCTTTGAACATACCCCAAAGGAAGAAGTCTGGTGGTGTCAGATCTGCCCGTTGTGGCCAAAGTCCCTTTGAAATTACTCAGTTGCTGAAAAGGACTCAAATTCTTGTCGATGTGTGACACGTTGCTCCATCTTGCTAGAAGTAACTTTCCATTAACTCATGATCATCCAGTTGATTCTGACATCATTTAAACAAATTGGTGCCCCAATAGGTTCGCACCAGGAAGACGCGCTGCTCGTTACTGTACACCACAATCCTGGTGAGAAGTTGAAGGGGTACGGGCGTTATGCACCCAGAAGTTGCAAACAGAGGTTAAATGTTGCGATGACTGTGTGGCGCCCACCTCATCGCTCCGACGCTGGGGCATCCCAGCTTTTTCGAAGTTCCATATACCGAGGAGCACATTGCACGTTGTTTCGTTCAGATTGCTTCGTCCTAGCGAGAGTAAGTTATTGCAGAATATTCAGGGCCTCTTTTGAGTGAATTTCCCTGTAGTACGTGTAATGGTAACACTTTAATTTAGGGACTACAAAAATGCATCAATTTCTCATTTAGTATTATGTAATGAGACCTTTCCAATGGCTTCTTTTGGTCTTCATTACACTTAAGAAGCATGATTAGATGTGATGTGTGGTATGTTGACATGCAGGTAAAATGACTTGCTAATATAAAGGATTCACAAGTCTTATATTAAATATGGGATTTCAAGAGAATTGTGTCTCGGCTAAGCCACCTCAGACCTCTCCAAAGTGATGTTTTGTTAGTAGGTCACATTGCAGAGATTAATAAGCACTTTACTTTATAAGTGTTATGAAGTTCCGAAGAAGCATCTGTTAAAGTCTTGTTACATAATGGTATGTACATTATTGCAGTACCTAAACTAAAATGTTACCTCAGTGGTTCTTAAACTTTTTTTTTCTCATGACCTAATTTTGCCAATTTTGTGATTTCGAGGCCCAGAATCTCCACCGATCATCATCCCGCACGTAGTGCACCACTCGTCAACCCTTCTTGCCAATCATTATTCCTATCCAATTAGAAAATCGACGCGGGTAATAGCTGAGCAATGGCATTTGTTTAAGCTGCCCATGGTGACCCGTCACAAGACACTATGCAAACCATACATGTTCCTGTTCGCATTGAGTACTATTGTGATTCACAATATGCGACCCAAATTCAAACAACACAACAACCTTACACTTTAAAACCAAAGAGTCTTTTTTCTGTTGATCCATGTCAAAAAGGCCAAACTACATCCATTGTGATTTAATGATGTATAAAAATAAAATGTGAAAACCTCTGGAGAAAGAATACTTTTTATAGCACTATATATCAAACCCATCTACTGTGGTCAATTTAAGACTCTATACCACATGCACTTCAGAACGGGTCATTCATCTGAAGCTAAGCATGTTCAGGCCTGGTCAGTTCTTGGATGGGTGTCCATCTAGGAAAAGCTTGGGTTGCTGCTGGAAGAGGTGTGGGTGAGGCCAGCAGGAGGCATTTACTCTGTGGATTGAATGTGGATGCCAATGCTCCACTGAAGTGATCGGGACACTGTACTGTAAAAATGGCATTGTCCTTCAGAAGTGACATAAAACTGAGCTCCTGAGTCTCCGTGGTCATAAACAATCCCCTTTATTTCATAAACAGTAGGGTGTATCTCGATATCCAGAGTAAATTGTCTGTTACAGCCTGGTCATTTTGTCCCACTAATCATTCCCTGTCTCTAATTGGATATCTCTCTCTCTTACCACTTCACCACCTGACAGCTCATGTGTGGTGAGCGTACTGGTGCAAAAAATGGCTGTCATCTCATCATCCAAATGGATGCTACACATTAGTGGTGGTTGAAGTGACTCCCCACTCACTTGAGTAGTGAGAAAAGTGCTATATAGTTGTAAATATGAATTATTATTATTATCATTTTTATTTTTATTATTACAGTCGGTATTCTGTGTAAGAGGGCCATTACAATTGGCTCCCCCGTTACAAGCTATGCAATTTTTTGCTATTTGATTTCCAAATACATCTTGCAGTTCCAAGTCAGTCAGTCATTCTCCAACCTATCCTAACCCACGGTCATGGGCTGCTGGAGCCAATCTCAGCCAGCACAGGGCGCAAGGCAGGAACAAACCCTGGGCAGGGCACACACACACACACACGCACACACTAGGGACAATTTTAGGATTGCCAATACACCTAACCAGCATGTCTTTGGATTGTGGGAGGAAACCGGAGCACCCGGAGAAAACCCACGCAGACACAGGGAGAATCGAACCCAGGTCTCTTTAATGCGAGGCAATACGCCACTGTGCCTCCCCAGTGTTTCATTTTACCCAACAAATAAATGAGAATCATGCGCTTCATTCTCTGGTAATGATTTGTTATGGAGTGAAATGAACGAGAATCATGAGACTCATTCTTGTATAATGGTATTGTCAATGCATCAAATGAACGAGAATCGTGTGCCTTATCCTCAGGTAATAATCTGCTTGCGAATCAAATAAATGAGAATAATGACACTTGTTCTTGTGTAAAGATTCAGTTCATGCCTCCAATTAACAAGAGTTGTAGGCCTTATTTTCAGGTAAGGATTATTTGTGAATCAGCTGAATGAGAATATTAAGACCCATTCTGGGGTAGAAAAACCCACACAGACACGGGGAGAACATGCAAACTCCACGCATGGAGGACCCAGGAAGCGAACCCAGGTCTCTTTACTGCGAGGCAGTACGCCACTGTGCCTCCCCAGTGTTTCATTTTACCCAACAAATAAATGAGAATCATGCGCTTCATTCTCTGGTAATGATTTGTTATGGAATGAAATGAACGAGAATCATGAGACTCATTCTTGTATAATGGTATTGTCAACGCATCAAATGAGTGAAAATTGTGAGACTTGTTCTCAGGAATTGATTCATCCAGGAATGAAATGAATGACAATCGTGAGACTCATTCTTGTATAGTGATTCAGTTCATGCATCAAATGAACGAGAATCGTGTGCCTTATCCTCAGGTAATAATCTGCTTGCGAATCAAATAAATGAGAATAATGACACTTGTTCTTGTGTAAAGATTCAGTTCATGCCTCCAATTAACAAGAGTTGTAGGCCTTATTTTCATGTAAGGATTGTTTGTGAATCAGCTGAATGAGAATATTAAGACCCATTCTGGGGTAGAAAAACCCACACAGACACGGGGAGAACATGCAAACTCCACGCATGGAGGACCCAGGAAGCGAATCCAGGTCTCCTTACTGCGAGGCAGCAGCACTACCACTGTGCCACCCAGCAGTTCCAAGTTCCATTTTATATTACACTGGACACTGATCTGATAATTTTTGAGTTTTTTCACAGGTTTTATCTGGACAGCAGTGAGTGCAAAGAAAGAATCAATCCGGACCGATAACTAGTCACTTGAAGAAAACTAATATCACATTTGCCTAATCTTTTATCATTTAATTTCTGCAAAGTTCTGTTACACTAAATTAGCTTTTGATATGAGATCCTGAAAGGAAACACTCAGCCGGTCCTTCATGATTTAATGTAATGTACGTGAGTTTTACACCAGATAACAATTATTCATATTTAAAACTACCATTTGAAGTAGTTGTTTACCTTACCTCTGAAATATTTTTTAATTTACTGCACTCTTGCTCAGTAGCCAGGTAGAAGGCACTAGAGCTATGTAAATAGAGGAGGAAGATCAAAGAAAATGAGAAGAGGCCATTGTTGGTGCTTTGAAGTGGTCCAGAGGGTGAGCCACTCTGGACAATGTGTTACTGCGATGGTGGAACAGATAAAGGTGAATTAAGGGTTACATCAGGCAATGGTGGTCACAGTGTCATTTTTAGAAATGCCTACTTCTTCCTGCCACTTAGGTGCTCCAACAGTTCAAATGAAATTCTCATCACACACTCATATCCCAGAGCTAACATTTGCACTATGCTAACATTTGACAAAGTCGATGCCCTGAGGCAGTGAACCTGCATAGATGCGCATATCCAGAGGAGGCCAGCCCTGCCTGCTTTACTCAAAAGTTAGCAACCACTGTTTGTAAAGATTAAAAGCATTCATGGTCTACAGTATAAACTTTGCCAGAGTCTTTTTGACATTGAATGCTAACTGTATGTAGGTCAGAGCTTATTAAACTTTAAGGTTAGGAAAATGAACTAGGGCTTGAATACTTGCACAACTCTTAACAGTAGATAAAACAATTGAGAAATGATGTCCGGCTGAGAAGAGGTTACCAGAGGTAAGAGCACCACTAGGTGGACACTGGGCCGTCCAAAGTCCTGCATGAACCCTCTAAAATACTGAGACAACCACTGTGGAATAAATAAATATGACAGCCAATTGCACAAGGTTTTGAGGAACCTCCCTGTACAATGTCCAGTGGACAGGTCAAAATAAAGTCGTCTTAAAATAGGGATCAACCAAAACATTCGACAACATAATAGTGCAAACTTAGGGGTATTGATATAGAACTAAAGATGGCTACAAACAAATTAAGAAGGGGAAGTGACATCATGGCCTTGACTTGAACATGATGTCATCCGGGATAAGTCGGCCATTTTGGCTCCGCAGTACAGACGTTTACTTCACGTCTTTTTTTCTGCAGGAAGGGAGAGAGAGAGGTTAGTACCCTTTGTCTCGTGATCTTTTACTCACCTGCGGGTTTGTTGACTGCCTCCGAGGCGCGTGTATGTGACACCACATTAGCATAGAAGCGGTCCTGCAGTTTAGGAATGAAGAGGTCATTAGGTTTTAAGACCCATACATACCCCATGAGAGAGAGAGAGAATAATTTGCTTCCTCAGGACATTAGAGAGTGGGCGACCCAGGCGGTGAAAGAACACCTGACATTCGGGAGAGACAGAGGCCAGGAAGATCGGTCAATAGGCTGCTAGACCTCCTGGCCACTAGAGGGTGTACACACCCAAACCTATTGGATCTTGATTTGCCTGTAAAAGTTCAGACAGCATGGGTGCTGAGTAAAAGGCCCAGTAAGAGTAACTGGAGATAGAGGTCTACATTCCCATGGATATCCTGTGGGACTGACTCTATTTTTTTTTTTGTGGCATGGAGTAGTGAGCAGACACGGATGGGTAGACATTATTCTTGTGATTGTGAGCAGGCAGTCAGAGTGAAGATGAATTCTTGAAAAATTTGAGGGATATTCAAAATGTTTCCGCACTTTTCTATTATCGTTGGAAACGGTGAAGGCGGGAGAAGTAGTGATTGGTCGAGTCTGAGAGTATCATGTGACTAGTTCTGTCTGGCAAGCCGGCTGCCCTTGCAGTTAAGTTATAAGAGTTGTCACACCGTGGTGAATGATGGCTGCGAAACTTACAAATTGGACCAAAGAGGAACAACGTTCTGTCATATGCCTTTTCTGGGCAGAAGGCGAGGCCAGTTCATGTATTGTCACACAACTCGTCCTCATTGTATCCTCTTGCTCTGAGCCCCCAACACACTCCCTTTTACACACTTTATTGTATTGTAGATATAATTTTTAAATGGATACATTTGCCATTGGTGCCCATCCATCGAAACTCAATTACAGACACTTCCCATACAAACTAATGGAGCCTAAGAGGATCATCCAGGAACAATGCTCAAATCCAAGTGTGTTGACTCTTACCCAAGGAGACTTGAAGCCGGAATTGTTAACAGCTAAAGTCACTTCAGCATGTGAGCAAAGCAATGGTACAGAGAATGCAGACAGACTTCTTCATTTTGGGCAAATTGCTCACGTCATTGAAGGACATGCGTGTGGCGGATTCACTGGCAGGATGACGCCCAGCCTCTTGCTGCATCCAAATGGTGTCACGTTTTGCCTTTACACCTGGTGCAGCTGAGTTGTTCTTATGTGTGATTGGACGTTTCTTGTGGGGAGGCCTCTGTTCTCTTTCTCTGATGTAGAACCCTCATCCTCATCTGAGTTCACCTCTGTTTTAGCATGCCTTTATGTGAAAACAGCAGTGTCAGATCAGGGGGTTCATGAACGTGACCGAGAGAATAAAAGTGAATACTAAAACAAAACACTAACTTTTACAATTACCTTAAGTTTACACCAGCTGTTACACACTGAAATAAATCCAATGTATGTTTTTATTCTATAATAGTAATGATACTTGATCAAAACAGTTAATGCAAAAAGGACCCAAAATCGAACCTGCAACCTCTCGGCTTACCTCTGCACCAGCCAAGCAGATGTATATGTGTGTGTATGTGTGTGTGTGTGTGTGTCGTACCCTGCCCCAATTTCTTTTACTTTGGTTAAATTCTAGAAAAAATCTCACTTGTTTTGTTATATCTGTTTCTTATGTGAAAGTGTTTATTTGATATTTGGACTTCAGTCTTCACACATTACACACTTCACATCAGCATTTTGCCAGTTATTAGTAGAACGTGATCAAAGTTACTGTCATCCTACATTGACACAGATCGTTGTAGACACGAAACACACATGAAATGTATATGTTATAAATAACGATATATTATTTACCCTATACAATTCTAGACATCTCACACCCAGATAAACATACTTGAGCTGGAAGAACTTGGTGTACGACTTGGTGTAAATACTTATATGAATGAGAGATTTCAGTTTTTCATTTTTAATAAATTTGGAAACCTTTGCTGTAGTACTAGGGTGTTGTACCATGTTAGCCATTATGAATGTAGTGAGAAGTCAAGCAGAATGACACCTTTTATTGGCTAACTAAAAAGATTATAAGATGCAAGCTTTTGATGCAACTCAGGCCCCTTCTTCAGGCAAGATGTAATGCAGAAACTGGAGTTCCCTGTGTTTATTTAGACACCAGGACAGATACAGTATTAGAAAACCTTTACGTGAGACATCTTAAATGTAAAACATTAATAGGCCTCTTCTGGCTAAGATTCATTAAGCAAGAGAGGAGAATAATGTATAGTCAAAATCTGTGGATAAGATTACTGTCCAACAAAGTCTTTTGAAGTTTCTGATATGTTTTTAAATACAATGTGGTTCTGTAGACAGGTTGTCTGTGTCAGTCCGAGAAAAACCTTTTCTAAAAAACATATTTTTGAAAACATGTCATTATGGGTTATTAAGTGCTGACTGAGGCCAAAAATAAGCTCCAAACTTAATAAATGTGCAGAGAAACCATAAGAGACTCTAGCTTGTATAGACAACCAAAACTGCAATATTTATAAAAGACAAATTTATTAGTAAATATTAGGAAAACACAAATTAGCTTAAAGGGATTTGTTTAAAATGGCAATCTACAGCAATCAAGTCCCAGAACACTATCCATACACAAAATCCGATAACAGAAGCAAAAAAGGACTATTTATCAGAAATTATACAATACTTACATAAAGACTCCTAACAGATGCATTGCACCACTGATCAGTCATTTTCTATAGTCGACCTATAAAGCTTAGAGAGTGGCTCCAGCAGCAGTGATGTCAGGGTGGCACTGCCTCCTTGGGTTTAACTCAAAAAGTACAACAAATTGTAGACATTTTATAGATGCAGTACGCTAAATCATAGACTAAACATAACATGAATTACAAATTTACCAAAACATCCGTAAAACAGAAAATAAATACAAGCCAGGGAAAATACTCTGGCTCAAAACAGCCATGATAAAAAAGATTTAAATGTGTAAGTGGATGAGCCATCCTGTAGGATGACACAAGATCAAGCACTTATTTGCATTGCACTCTATAATAGTGTCGACTCATATTACAGATAACATACATATCTATACTAATAAAAGGCAAAGTCCTCCCTGACTGACTGACTGACTCACTCATTACTAATTCTCCAACTTCCTGTGTAGGTAGAAGGCTGAAATTTGGCAGGCTCATTCCTTACAGCGTACTTACAAAAGTTAGGCAGGTTTCATTTCGAAATTATACGCCTAACGGTCATAACTGGAACCTACTTACGTACATATATACGGCCATAGCCTGCAGCTTGGTCGCCGTGTGATGCGGAGTTGCGTCCCTCATCGTCACACCTCCCATGTAATTGAGTGCCTGCCCATATAAGGCCGTCCATCAGCGTCAATCCAATAGACATGCTGCCGCTAAATATTCGCGGGTGAAGGACTGTGCTTATGCAAACAAAGATGAGATGGTCAGGGATAGACTAGTGTTTGGCACAAACTCAGCAAAAGTGCGAGAGAAACTTTTAAGTGCCGGGTCTTAGCTAACATTAAATAAAGTTGTGGACACCGCAAGATCGCACGAGATAGCAGAAGCACAGCTGACTGCATGGACTGACCGTGAACGCAGTATGCAGAGAACAAGCAAGAGCTCCAAAGAGCTGAACAAAAAACGCATTACACAATTGAGAAGGCAGTAAAAGAATATGAAGCGAGTGACGCATACAAGCATATTCATAAGTGCAGCTACTGCGAAAACAAAGCACACGGTATAAACCGTAAGTTTAAATTAAGTTTATAGACACGCTGCCGCTGGCGTTTGTCATGCCTACGACGAATACGATATTCGTGAGATACAATTTTAATGAGAAGACACGGGGTATAAACGAGACTTTGGATCACTTTATAACGGAGTTAAAATTGCTGTAACGGAGTTAAAATTGCTGGGGAAGGACTGTGCTTATGCAAACGAATAGGAAAGCAAGGTGTAAAGCTTAACTTAAATTAAGTTCATAGACACGCTGCCGCTGGCGTTTGTCATGCCTAAGACGAATACAATATTCACAAGATACAAGTTTAATGAGAAGACGCGGGGTATAAACGAGACTTTGGATCACTTTATAACGGAGTTAAAATTGCTGGTGAAGGACTGTGCCTATGCAAACGAATAGGAAAGCAAGGTATAAAGCTTAACTTTAAATTAAGTTCATAGACACGCTGCCACTGGCGTTTGTCATGCATAAGACGAATATGATTTTCGCGAGATACAAGTTTACTGAGAGGACGCGGGGTATAAACGAGGCTTTTGATCACTTTGTAACTGAGTTAAAATTGCTGGTGAAGGACTGTGCTTATGCAAATGAAGATGAGATGGTCAGGGATAGAATAGTGTTTGGCACAAACTCAACAAAAGTGCGAGAGAAACTTTTACGTGCCTGTTCTGAGCTAACATTAAATAATTGCTGGTGAAGGACTGTGGTTATGCAAACGAATAGAAAGCAAATGTTACGTTATTTTTAAAATGTTTGCTTTTCTTTTTCAGAACTTCTTTAACACACTTCTTCTCTGCTGCGAAGTGCAGGTATTTTGCTAGTAATCTATGAATGATAATAATCTTATTTGTATTAATAGGTATTCGCAATTTCTAAAAACGCGTTTAAGTAGCCTGATGGTACAGTGGTCGGTATTTAGAAATGCTTACATTTTGTTAGTATGTTGAAATGCATACACGTGTCATGCTGCCTCACAGCTTCACCGCTGTTTCTGTGGAGCTGGCATGTTGTCATCAGGTGGTTCATTTTTCCCATCTAAAAGATATGCAGATTAGGTTAACCAGTTTGTCTGGCTCTATTTAAATGAGGAGGATTTGGGATTTGGGCTGGCATCCTCTCCAGGTTTGGTTCATGTCATGTGCCGTATGCTGCTAGGATAGCCTCCAGTTCTATATTACCCTTTATTTATAGAATAAATAAATGATGAGTGAGGAAATAATTTGTGTGATTCAATGCCTGTGGTAATAAATCAAATGAGGGTTGTTCTTTTTTATAATCGGAGTTAAGGGTAAGGCCACACAGGCAATACCACAGAAGAAAATGCTAGCAAGGGCAAGACACCAAACAGAGGGACAACAAAACAGTCAGAATTTATCACAGCTGCAGCCTAATCTGATCTATTACAGCTGTAAGGTGAAATATGCTTGTGTCAAAAGTGAAGTGCATGAAATGAATTACAAAAAACAAACAACAACAAAAAAAAGAAATGCAGGTCCAAAAATGTCTTCTTTTTCAATGGAAATATTTCCTTAATGTCCTGGGGAATTATAGGCTCCTATTATACGACATTTATAAATTAATCTAATATATTAATAATGCAGAATATTTACATAATGAAATAAAAATCTCCATCTGTATTATCTGATATTGCTGAATTCCATAGATTATTTTTCTTTATTATACTACAAAAACTGGCATATAATCCACTACACTGGTATGAACATGAAAAGTAGAACAACGGGCAAGTCTTTATAATGTATAAATGTTGTTTGATCCAGGATTATAGGTATCTGTAAGAACCAAAACAACAAAATGACAAATTTGTATAAACAATTAGATAGATAGATAGATAGATAGATAGATAGATAGATAGATAGATAGATAGATAGATAGATAGATAGATAGATAGATACTCTATTGATCCCGAGGGAAATTTAAGTACCAGTAGCCAAGTATTATACCAAGTTAGAATCAGAATCACATTTATTGGCGAAATATGCATGCATACAAGGAATTTATTTTTCTTTTACAAAGAATATCCAGCTTCTGTCTGCCCGTATGTAATGTGGCAAAGGCACTCTCTTGGCGTCGACCCGACACAGACTGACAGCGGAGGCACATATGAAAATGATCAAAAAGATTTTATTTTTGTCTTCAGCTGTGGGGCACGTCTTCCCCATGTCCCACAGGCCCTACACAGTCCCCAAAACAAGCCCAAAAGAACAATACCGAAAAACACATTCTTCTTCCTCCTCCACTCCTCCCAGGCAGCTTTGTCCTCCTCTTCCTCCCGACTCTAGCAACCTCGAGTAGTGGCTGCTGGCTTCTCTTATAGCCCACCCGGAAGTGCTTCAGGTGATAATTAACCTAATTAAGGCTGCACTTCTGGGTGTGGCTGCATTACAGCCCATAAAGCCTCAGGAAGCCATGCAACTCCCCCTGTCGGTGGCCATGGATCCCAACAGGGATGAGCTCTGGTTTTCCACAATTGTGGCCCCAGTGCAACCCAGGGGGGGCTGCTACCAAGTGTTCAGGGGAACATAGTGTGCATCCCATGGCTACTTCCCCAGATCCAGTGTCAAAGGGCCTCCCGGCTGACCGCCACTGTATGTATATCTGCCCGCTTTCACGAGAGAACTACTTAACAGATTTAGATTGGGGTTTTTTTTCTATAATCTGCCTGAACATTCCAGTTGATTTTGCGACTTCACGCTAAGTATTTTAGTTTGGTTGTGGCACAGATTTATTTGCGAGAATCTAAGAGACAGGCTGCGGGCCGAGGGGAAGGGGAGTCGGGCAGGGCCCTCCTCACCCATGCGCCAGCCTCCATTTGAGTCAGTCTCCTTCTCGCCACGTGTTGGATCGTACCTTGCCTCCGCTTAGCTAGCGATACTTGTTTGTTCAGCAGACATTATCATCTAGAGATTGTTAAAGAGTAAGGTTTGATGTTTTTCAGAGAGATCACAGCTACATGATTTTTAGACGGTACCTGCTCATTGGCAGAGATATCACGTGGGTGACGCTCATGGTCATGTGACATGTGGATTGCACACAGGTGGACCCTAATAAAGTAATTATGCATCTTCTGGTGTTAACTGATTTGACCAGATCTAATTTAGGGGTTTCATTGCAAAGGGGATGAATACATATGAGCTCCCAACTTTTCGGTTTTTACTTGTCTTTTTTATATATATAGATGCGTTATTTTATTTTCATTCTACTGCAACAATTTGGACTGTATTGTTAAATTCATTACATAAATCCAAAATAAAATCCATTTTAATTCCAGATTGTAATGTGACAAAACAAAACAAACACCGAGGGAGACAAATACTTTCGCAAGGCGCTGTATATGCAAATCTTTCAACAAGGAAACTAAAAATACACCTCCTGTTTGTTTTCTCATGGCATACTTCCAAAATTCAAAATAGGATTTACCATTTTACATCGTAGTAATCAGTTCTCACTTTTCTTGACTTACTGACCCTATGCTTCTCATTTTTCTCTCTGTCTATCTCTCTGGGCACATCACTTACATCCATCTCTGTGATACATCGCCTTTAAACTTCTTGCATATCTTGTTGCAATTCCTTTTTCATCCCCTATCCTTGTCATTGGGCACTACAAAGAAAACAATGACGTTCACAACATTAGAAGAGCATTGTATGAAGAGGCACTGAAACACGAAACAGCTATAAGATAATCACCCTATCAGAAAACTGTGATGTTCCCCAGACAAGAGTGGGCTCCTGGTATGAGGAAAACCAATGAAGCCGGTAAATGCTCCCCTACTTGAAGAAATCTCCTGGAATCTTGTGGAATGTCTTTATGATCAAGGCAAGGTAATCCAATTATGTAACAGGCCATTTAGGAAAATACCAGATAACAGAGCTTACCCGTAATTAAGTGCCTAATATCATGTCTTTTACTCTGTGGCCATGACTGCCTCTCCGCCATTCCATTCATTTTAATCTGAATGTGTACTTTACCAGTGAGATACTGTATATATATATATATATATATACATATACTAGCCATGTGCGCCCAACTATGTTGGGCGTGTTAAAGTTGTCTGTGACGGGTTCCCTGTTTAAATACGGCTGCCAGTCGTGAACTGGGCCCTTCATCGCACAGCATTATGATTTTTTATAAGGGAAACAAAATTACAAAAGAAAACCCTTGGACATTGATTCGATAGGAACGGCCTACTCAGAATCACTGCTCGAATAGTAATTATGTGGTAGTGTAGGAGCATTTCTGCTTCTGTCCGTTCACAGTCCGTCTCGTTTTCACGACGCTATCGTTTCCTCTCACGATGTCTTCTCAACCTTTCTCCAATCTCGCAGGTTGCTTTGTGGCAATCCAAAGAGCAAGGCAATATACACGGAGTAATGGTTATAAAAGGGGGGCACATAGGTATCCAGGCTCTTTAAAGCATAAATGGGGATCACTTCACTGACATGTGGGCAAGCCACGGTACAGCTGTGACAGCACTCGCCGGCTACAACGTAACAATAATAATTTCCGGAACGTGCTGTTACGTCGTCATTCATTTTACCCACTGTCTTTCTTTCATCCATATGTTACATAGGCACGTACCTTTTATCTTCAGCAATCTCATTCTCTAACCAGGCCTCAGGAGCTAACCAGCGCAACACTGTCCACTACCCCTTTCGTTATTCCGGCACATTGTTGACATCCGTGAGTAACAACAACGTACTAAACTGGAAGGTGGTCTACGCATGCATGGAATTCGCAGAAAAACAAAGATCAAGATCTAAATGAAGATCTCTGTAGTTAATTTAAAGCACAACAATTTGTTTAGTTTGAATGTCTGTGTTTTGAGGTGTGACTGGCGTACTACAGTCTTCAGTAGGATAAGCCTGGAGGAGATTCTTAATGCAATGCCTATGTTTTAGCTGTCTCTCTACTGCCATCTAGTGCTTCTTCTTCTAATTCATTCACGGACAAACAAAGATCAAGATCCAAATGAAGATTATATATATATATATATATATATATATATATATATACTGTATACTGTATATATAGTGAAATAACAGACTGGACACACAACAAAGGTATGAGGCAGCCGCATGTATACTTTCCCTGGCTGCAAAAGGGCCTAAGTTAGAGTGGTTTTACATAGGTTTAAGTCCAGAGTAGAACTGTCTTGGTAGGGGTGATGGCGAGATGACTCAAGGGAAGTGATGTCATCGGGGCAGAACTGGAAGTGATGTCCTCGGGGCCGGGACAGGCAGAATTTCCCATGTCTGGTCTGTCGAGAGAATAGAGAGAGATTTAGTGCAACCTGCCGCCCCCTGGCCTGGTGTGGAATTCTCGTTTTCTGGCCCCTTTGGTTGACACCCAAACGCACGTGTGTGACGATATATATTGTGAAGCCCGGGTCGCGTACAGCTGCCCTAACCCGACACAGACAGGCAGTATACAAGTTGCTACACAGCACACCATTTATTTACAGAAAACAGCCCAGTGTATATCAGGAACACAGTCCCTTCTCTTCACCAGTTCTCCCGCCTGCAATCCTCCTCACAAGCTTCATCCACTTCCTCCCAACTCAGGCCATTAAGTGGTGGTGACTGGCTCCTTTTATATGTCCTGGGAGGGTTTACAGGTGGTTCATCAAGATTACCTGAAATCACTCCCAGGTGTGGAAGAAGTCTATTATAGGGCTCTACAGATTCCCCTGGGGGCCCCCACACAGAACCCAACAGGGCTGTACCAAACTTCAGCTCCCAGCATGCCCTGCGGGAATCCATGGTGCCCTGCCCATTAGCATCCCAAGGGAGGTATTGCCTCATCAATGTTCTCTTCCCTGGTCCTTCTATTCTGTTGTTGCCCTGGCTAGGTAATGGCCAATAAATATATATATATATACAGTATATATTGTGGAAGACGACCACTGGGAGAGAGGCAATATCTCCCCTGGGCACAAGAGGGCAGCCCCCCTGGTTTCCATCCGTGGGGATCCGTGGCCACCACCAGGGGGCACCTGGATGGTTTCCGAGCCCTGGAAGACAGCACTTCCTCCACACAAGAAAGTGCTGCCGATCCTGGAACTGTGTACAACCGGAGTGCTTCCTGGTGCAAGGTCAGCACCATGACAGAGCAACTAGAGCACATCTGGGCCGTTATAAAAGAGCCGCCTCACTCCATTTGGGATATAAGATATCCTTCTATATAAAAGCAGTCGGGATTGTCCTTCCGTCCCGTGAGTGCTATGCAGGCGCGGAGTTTCACACACGCCCCGTCCATTTTGCAATGCTCAATGGGATTTGTAGTTTCGTTTTTCCAGGTAAAAGATGATTTTCTACTCCAGACTGTGCGATATCTTCTTCTTCTTTCTTACTATATAAAAGCGGTCGGGATTGTCCTTCCGTCACGTGAGTAGAAAGCGTAGCGGTATTCCGCTTATCACAGACTTACTACTTGCAGCTTGCGGTACGAAGCGACATGATGTGTGCGCGATGCACTGGAAAAATAGACAAAATTATGTCTCTGGAAATAATTAATGTTGATGGAGTACAAATGTCTCATCGCATAGTAAATATCAGGGGGATTCAAATGGGCAACCTCAATATAGAAAAAAAGTTTAAATTTCATCACAAAAATAACAGAAACTACGAGTATTAAAGTAATACCGCTCAAATGCAATATAACCAAATTAATGAGATTGTATAAAATATCAAATTGATCTACATATTGAATTGCCTTAAGAAGTGGTCAACTTAAAAGTCAGTCACCTTAAAAGGCGGGTCAGCCTAGTATATATATATATATATGTTGCATAGTTAGGGGAGAGCAGTAGAGTGTATATGTCTGAGAAGCCCAAATGAGGGCGAAACACGTGTCACGTATTCTTGCATTATTTGACAGTAAACTATGCAACACTCCATGATCCGCTTCACGCAACTGAAGAGGACACCATGGTGAATGTTTGCCGAATGGCAGACCAACCTAAAGCGTTACCTGGTAGGTGCCCACCCACACAATTCGGGTCGGAACTCAGACTATGAATGCAATGAATGTTATATATATATATATATATATATATATATACAGTATATATATATAGTGTCAGGGATGCCAGGGGCCATGACCCGGCCGGAACGCCATGAGGGACCGGATGTGGGTCTGAGCCCACCCTGGATCACGTGGCAGCTGCCTTCCGGGTTGTTCTGGGGGCCACTGGTCGAGGGCATGGAAGCCCTACCCTGTAGGGGCCCGTGGTCACCGCCAGGAGGCGCCCCAATGCCTTGGGGACCTGTTGCCCCAGCACTTCCGCCACACCAGGAAGTGCTGGGGGGAAGACTTTGGATGATACCCGGAGAGCTGCCGGGAGGACAGCCAGCACTTCCGCCACGCTGGGGCGTGGCTAGAGGAGGAATGCCGGGAACACCTGGGGCTCATCCGGGGCCTCCATTCGAGGCTGGAGTCGGGAGGAGGAAGGACGAAGCAAGAGAGGAGGCGGCCCGAGAAGAAGGCATTGTGGCCAGGACTGAGATTGTTGGGGTATTGTGCACATTTGACTAGGTCTGAGTGACCATTATTGTAAATAATAACTGCAAAATAAACGTGTGGTGGTATTTGAACAACATGTCCGCCTGTCTGTGTCCGGGCCGGGTCCACAATATATATATATATATATATATATATATATATATATATATATATATATATATATATATATATATCAGAGATGCCTGGGGTGATGACCCGGCCAGGGCATTGGAGGACCGGAAGAGGGCGTCGCCCATTTCAGACCGCGTGGGGGCAGCCACCCTGGTTCCTTTGGGGGCCACAGGTACAGAGCTTTGAAGCTCCACCCTGTAGGGGCCCGTGGTCACCGCCAGGGGGTGCCTCCATGCATTTGGGGCCATGGGAGGAAGAGGAGCAGGGACACCCGGAGTGCTTCCGGGAATACAGCCAGCACTTCTGCCCCACTGGGGCGTGTCGGTGGGAGATTGCCGGGAAGCACCTGGAGCACATCCGGGTGTGGATAAAAGGGGCCGCCTCCCTTCATTCGGGCGAGAGTCAGGAGTGGAGTGGAGTACTATATACTTTTGTATATAGTAGTGTAAATAAACATGTGTTGGGTGAAATGAACGTGTCTGCCTGTCTGTGTCCGGGCCAACCTGCACAATATATATATATATATATATATATATATATATATATATATATATTTATATACAGTGGAACCTCGGTTTACAAGCAAAATTCGTTCCGGAACCGTGCTCACAATCCAAAGCACTCATATATCAAAGCGAATTTCCCCATAAGAAATAATGGAAACTCAGATGATTCGTTCCACAACCCAAAACTATTCATATAAAAATGATTAATACAAAATATAAAGTAAAAATACATAAAAAATTAACCTGCACTTTACCTTTAAAAAGAATCATGGCTGGTGTGAGTGAGTTTCTAAACTCATGTGGGATTCCACCCAACGGGACGACACGTGGAAGAGTGTCCCAAAGCAATCACAGTCTCCCAGCGCTGTAGCAGTTCGCCGTATAAGAAAAGATCGCAGACATGCTATAAGCGCCTGCCGTCAATGGGTGATACAAGGAACATTATAAAGATCCCGCTACAATAAATAACAACGCTGTTGCTGTTTCAAGCTGAAGGAGGCTGGTGTTGTTAAAGTACTGAGACTCAGCTTTGTGTTTTGGGGCGCAAGATGGGGACTCGCACTTCACAGCACACACACACACACACACACACACACAGTCACAATGCTGTAGTAAACAGTATACGCTCGTACGGATGTTGACTATATGAGTGAGGCACACAGACTCAGACGGAGAATAGGAGACAATTGCCCTCAAGAGAAGTGAGAGACGCGCTGTGCGTGAGCAGAAGAGATAAGGAGAGAGAGAGAGGCGAGTGTGAGCGAGCAAGCGAGATAAGGAGAGAGAGACACGCGGGAGCGAGATATAAGAAGAGAGAGAGAGAGACACGCTGTGCGAGCAAGAGAGATAAGGAGAGAGAGAGAGACGCGTGCGCGTGAGAGAGAAGAACCATCAGCTCATTGTGATCACATGACGCTCAGCAGACAAAGTGTATCCATACCACTCGTATTGCAAGATATCGCTCGTTTATCAAGTCAAAATTTATTAAAAAATTTTGCTCGTCTTGCAAAACACTCGTAAACCAAGTTACTCGTAAACCGAGGTTCCACTGTATATATAAAAGATATATATATATACTGTATATATATACATATCTCATTTTACAAAAGATATTAAAATACATCAATAAGTAGAACATTCAGTTTTTCCCAATCAATTACTTTGATTCTGTATTTTAACAGGATATTTCAGGCAACACATTCTGATGAAATTAAAGAAAAATATTTTTTAAAAAAAAGCTGCTCAGGAGATGCTGTATGATGACTAGAAAATCCTATTTCAAGGAACTTAAACCCCTTAAATGACTAAAGGGGGCACTATTCAAAGTAATTAATGGCTAAGCTTCTAATAAATGATGCGGCATACATGTTAATTACTTTTGGTAAACCGTATTAAGATGGTATTCACATTGGTGTAGGTGTGAAATGAGGATTTTCATGAATCGCAGTTGGGGGTATACAGTAGTGTAACTAAAAGAAGATTTTTTTTAAGTCTGTGGATCTGAATGAATAAATGAAGCATTCCACTGGTTAAAGTGTAATCAGCGTAAATTGTTATTTTGGGCTTATTGCACTCCTGGATGTCAGATAGCCGAGTTTCTGTTTAAATGCGCGATGTTTGAAATATGAATTATTTCACCAAGTCGTAAACAATTGCCACATCCGTTGCCGTTTTATTACAATCTGAAGCCCCATCATTCAAGATTATTATGAACTCTCACTTTCAGCATGGGGGAATGTAATCAACGTCATGATATCTCTCTTTCTCTCTCTTTCACACTCTTCAGGCAAGATGTCATGATACTGGACTTATTTATTTTATTTTTTCCCCTTAGAGCTGAAAATCTCTCAAAAACAAATCAATACTCTAAATAATTGCATGTGGGAGCTTGAAATGGCCATTTTTGGCTGGAGGGGGCAGTTAATGAACTTCTTTAACTGAAACTCAAACTAACCTTTTGTGAAAGAGCTCGTTGCTGAATTCTTTCAAAGGTTTTCTTTTTTTTTCTAATTCTGTTCCCAGGTCCATGTTAACATTTCTTGTTGATCTAAGTGAGAAAGGCACCTTTGTTAAACATACTTTAAGTTGCAAAGCATTCTAGAAAATACTCAACCTCTGTTACATGCAGCCTGAGAAAGAAAAAAATAAAATCTGATTATCCTTTAGCAATGTCTGGAAGGTCAAAGCAAATGTGGTATTGATAATTTTATTATAATTACTCTTAATTAGGTTTCCCACATGTGAGATAATAACCTACATGCTTTAGACATCGAGATGGCTAATTAGGAATTCTGAAAAGATATTTATGTGGTCATCTGATTCTGAAATACTACGCCCTCCCTTTGGTAAATTACATTAGAAACTTGAGCAGCAAAAAGAGTATTAATATTTATAATGTGACCAGTGCAAAACGGAGGAATGCATGTAAATACCAGGGTGCCCAGTGCTGTCTCTTTTTCACAGGCAGTCTTGCAAGCTGGTTTTTTGTTTTATGACCCTTCATAAACCTATTAAACCGCTAGTAATAAAGGAATGTAATTAGAGATAAAAACCTTGTTGCTTAGTGAGCCGGGACAGGCATCCTTGCTTTAGATTTTATTAAAAGCGATTGGGATAAATCCGTCTGCTGAGTGAATAAACATACAGAATGAATGCAGTTCCTTCAGATATCAGCTCTTATTAAAATGTTGGTAGTTGGAGGATTAATAAGCAGTATCACGGTGTAAATGAATAGAGACGTGTCTTATTTCCCTGTATTTAAAAAAAAATAAGATACACTAATAACGTTTTCTTTCCCAATGCACAGCTTTCTTCTGTTTTGTCTGAACTTTTAATATACGCAAGAAATGAATCAGAAATATTAATCTATCTTAACAATACTAATTCTGTCATAGTCTTATTATAATGATAATAATATTGTGACGTCAATAATTGCAGTAGACAGTCGAGTCGGTGTGGTAAGTTTGCCCGAAAAGAAAAAAAAGTGTGCTGTGAATGTATGTGCTAAATTTAATGATACAAGTCATTATTTTTTTTAAAAAAGCTTATTAAATAATAAAAGAATGGAAACGACCAAATAAAGTTAAGAAAGAAGTGCTCTGTGACATTTACTGAATAACAAAATCCTGCACTTAAATTTTGTGTTTCGAATGAATGTTTTATTTTTCTCGGAACTGTTTATTTGAATGAATAATGAGTCTACCTAAAATAACAATATTCAGGATTTCACCTGGCTCATTTATTCTAGATGGATTATAAGTTTTGGAAAATTATAGTAGAAATGTTTACAGGGTTTTTTTTCCAACAGAGAGTCACAGAGAAAGGCTAAAGCAGGGACTGAACCAACACCCTTTGGGATTAAAGTGCACAACTGCATGCAAAAGAAAGAAAGAACGAACAAACTAACAAATGAACAAATGAACGAACGAACGAACGAACACACAAACAATCGAACAAACTAACTAACTAACTGTACTTCATCTGCCCCAAGGGAGAAATATTGTCATATTAGCTCATGGATTATCTAGTTATGTAAAAAACATGTGAGTATAGACAATTTATTGATTCATCATTTGTTTAATGGAATTTTAAACCTCCAAAAGAGACCATTTTCCACTTTATCAAAATAAGCTGTTTTTAGAATAAAACCACTGCAAACCCGGAACATTTTATTCATTTTGGAAAACAGCCCTAAACAAATTCAGAATGCTCTTGAAACGTAGAAGGACACTGTTATTGATTTTCACCCTCACACAGCTCTTTATTTTTGCTCTTTTTTCCACCAAATGTACAGGATTCTTCACCTGGAGCCCCAGGACTGGTTGTAACCTTCTTCTTTTTCAGCCCTTGCAATGTTTTCATTTGCCCTTATATTTCATATTGAAAGTGACAAAACCAAATGTATATGTCATTATTCTTTGAAATACAGGTAATACTTCAATCACAATTTAGAACAAATCTCAGTATTAAGCAAATTTAAAAGACCGACAACAAAGTTAGAAGTAAAAGTGAAATTAGAGACAAACCTATCTATCTATCTATCTATCTATCTATCTATCTATCTATCTATCTATCTATCTATCTATCTATCTATCTATCTATCTGAATATAAGGACAGTGCCTTACAAATATATTTAGACCCAGCACCAGTTCTATAAAGTTACCGAATTACCTATGTAAACTCAGTGCTCCTAATTTTCTAATTTTAAAATCTCATCGATCCAGTCCTCAAAACTGGTATATATATATATATATTATATATATATTATATATATATATATATATATATATATATATATATATATATATATATATATACACACACCCCGTGTTGTGAAAAGGGGGCTGAATGCACGCCAAGGAGACACAGTTGCTCCTCTGAAACCCCCTCTTAACGGTTATACAATGGGAAACAAATATAGTTTTTTTTTTTACCTCCTCTTTGCTCAGTCAGCGGCTGGCTTGTTGATCTGCATCTCGAGCGGCGCTTCAAACATTAATAAAACCTGTACACCAGCTGTCCTACTCTTTGTCTTTTATTTTTGGCCCCGGGCGTGGTTAAATCTCTTGGCACAAAGTCTCATCTCGTGAGACGTGAGTTCTAGATATTTTTTTAGTTTATAATTTAAAAAACGGAATAAAAAATCTAACAACATGACGTTAAAGTTCGATAAATGCTGAAAAGAATGATACCAAACATATATATGTAGGTTTTAAAATAAGACCGATTTAAAGCGTGACAAAAAAAGTGACATAAAAACTTCACCGTTGTACTTTTAAGCTTAGGATTTTATATATATAGAGTAGATATATGTATATGTGTGTGTGTGTATTTTTTTTCCCAGTCTGTCTGAAATACTTATGGGGAAGGGTTTCGGTGTGACACAGCCTCTAATGCAGTTTCTGTTTGCCCTACAATGGAGGACTACTGGCATCATTTTATCTCCCAAATCGTAAGCCCTGCCTCTTCTGCTGCCTTGTAAACAACGAGTAGGACAGACTCTGTCTGAGTAGGACAGACAGAGTAGGACATGAGATGTATGTAGATAAATCAAAAGGTGCACTTAATGTTACAATTTCATTTCAGCACATGACTCCTTCATGTAGATGGAGAAATCACATAACAAGGAAAACTTGTAACAAATATTATCCCATCGATATCTTTTTTACAAGTTCATATATATTACAAATATATATACAGTATATATTGTCACAAAACGAGTCAAAGACAGAAAAAGGTTTGGGGCAGCCACCCATGTAATTTGGTATCCTGGCTGCAACTTTGTTTTCTTTCTAATACCAGCACTGAAGTGCTTACAACAGAGTCCAAAACAAGACTGACACAGAAGGGAAAAGGGAAGGCTTTTAAAGGGGGAGACAGGAAGTGAGGTCATCAGGGTCGGGCACGTGTTCATTGTTCATTGGTTTAGTCCCGGATGTGACATCAGGGGCGGAGCTGGCAAGGTCTGTCTCCATTGGCTCGGTCCCAGAAGTGACGTCCAGAGAGACAGGTGGAACCTCCAGGGTTAGGTCTACATGGAAGTGAGAAAGAGAGTTAGTGCGCTCTGCCACATCCCGGCATGGCTCAGAACTGCCTTCACTCGAGCCCTTTAGCTGCCTCCCATGCGCGCGTGTGACAAGGCCCCTCAGCCCAGACCCGTCGGGTCGGGCGACCTTCGAGAGGTCGTAAACCCGAGAGAGCATCGGCGTTGGCATGGAGAGCACCCGGCGATGAGCGGCGAAAACTTGTACGGCTGCAGGTCAAGAAACCACCGGGTGACCCGCGGATTCGACTCCTTGTGCAGGGCCATCCACTGTAGAGGTGCATGGTCCGTGACAAGGGTGAACTCACGGCCCAACAGGTAGTACCTCAGCTGAGTGATCGCCCATTTAATCGCCAGAGCCTCCCTCTCCACCGCCGCATACCTGGTCTCCCGGTCCAACAGTTTCCGGCTCAGGAACATGACGGGTGTTGACACCATCGACACTTTGGCTCAGCACGGCTCCCAGGCCTGTGTCCGAAGCGTCCGTCTGGAGGATGAAAGGCAAAGAAAAGTTAGGTGCCATCAAAATAGGTGCGGACGTAAGGGCCTTCTTCAAGTCACCAAATGCAGCGTCTGTTTTTGCAGTCCATACCACAATGTTGGGGCCCTCTTCTTTGTTAAATCAGTCAAGGCGCGCTTTCTCCGAAAAACCGGGTACAAACCGGCGGTAGTACCCGCTAACCGAAAGGCTTGGACCTGCCGCTTGGTTCATGGACGGGCCATTTCAGAATGGCATCAATTTTGGAGCACTGTGGCCTTACGGTACCCCGACCCACCAGGTAGCCTAAATATTTGGCCTCGCTTAATCCAAAGAAACATTTCTTGGGATTAATCCGGAGCCCGGCCTCACCAAGTGTCCGTAATACCGCTTGGACATGCTGTAGGTGTTCCTTCCATGTGCTGGAATAGATGACCACGTCATCTAGGTAGGCAGCACTGTATGAGTTATGAGGCGAAGCACTTTGTCCACCAGGCGCTGAAAGGTTGCTGGAGCCCGTGTAACCCAAATGGAAGGACACGATACTGCCAGTGTCCGCTAGGGGTACTAAACGCGTTTTTCCTTGGGAGTCCGTTAAAGGAACCTGCCAGTACCCTTTGTCATGTCAGGTGTGGTCAGGTATTGAGCCTGTCCAAGCCTCTCGAGGAGGTCGTCCACGCGTGGCATTGGATAGGCATCAAATTGGGAGACTTGGTTAAGCCGACGGAAGTCATTGCAGAACCTCCAACTCCGTCAGGCTTACCGACGAGCACAATGGGGCTGGACCAGGGACTATAACTCTCCTCAATTACACCTAGTTCCAGCATGCGCTTGATCTCAGTTCCACTTCAGCCTTTTTGCCTCGGGAAGGGCGTGCGGGCGTTCTCGGACAACAACCCGGGCTCTGTCACAATGTTGTGCTCAATCAGAGAGGTCCTTCCGGGTGTTCACTGACTACCTCTCGAGCGGTCCGGATAACTGTTTCCAGCTCCTGCCGTTGCCTGGGTCTCAAGTCTGCGCCAAAGTTAAGGTCGTGTGTGTGAGCGAAGAGTGGCGGGGCTGGCGGAGGAGGGATCAGGGTCCCTGTCCTTCCACGGTTTCAGCAGGTTCACATGATATACCGCTCCTTTGGCCGGCGATTGGGTTGACTCACCAAATAGTCGACCAGTCCCTTCCTCTCCTTAACCGTAGGGGCCCTGCCAGTGGGCAAGCAACTTAGAGTGGGAGGTAGGCACTAGGACCATGACCCGATCTCCGGGTGGAACTCCCGAAGAGGCGTGCGCGGTTGTAGTAGCGAACCTGTGCTGCTTGAGCCTCCTCCATGTGACTTTTAAGGACAGGCGAATCTTTCCAAATCTAGCTCGTAACTGCGCGATATACTCCAGTATTTTAGTGGTGGGAAGAGCCTCTTCTTCCCAGCCTTCTTTCAAAATATCCAATATGCCCGAGGTTGTCGCCCATACAGTAGTTCAAAGGGGAGAACCCGTGGAGGCTTGTGGGACTTCCGATAGGCAAAAAGGACGAGGGGGAGGAGCTGATCCCAGTTCCTTCCATCCTCGCTGACCACCTTACGTAGCATTTGCTTGAGAGTCTGATTAAACCTCTCTACTAATCCGTCGGTTTGAGGATGATACACGAGGTTTTAAATGCTTTATTTTCAGTAATCTGGCAGTCTCCTTGAACGTCTCCGAGGTGAAGGGGTCCCCTGGTCTGTCAAGACTTCTTTGGGGATCCCCACGCCAATACCCTAGTAATTCCCGTGCGATGGCTTTAGAGGTAGCTGGCGCAACGGAACAGCTTCGGGTATCGTGTAGCATAATCCACGAGGACTAAAATGTACTTGTGTCCTCGGGCTGAGGGCTCTAGAGGTCCCACCAGGTCGACCCCGATTCTGTGGAAGGGAACGTCAATCAAGGGAATAGGAACAAGAGGAGCACGGTCCCTCCTAGGAATCTGTCGCAGTTGACACTCCGGGCAGGAAGCGCAAAAGCGACGAACCTCCTCATTAATTCCTGGCCAGTAAAACCGGAGCTTGATCCGCTCCAGAGTTTTTCGGTGCCCAGGTGGCCACCTAGGAGGTGGGCGTGTGCTAGCTGCAGACCTGCCGCCGGAAGGTACGCGGACTAGCAGCAGCCTCGTCTCCTGCCCGTCATGCATTGCTACACGGTAAAGGAGGTCATTATCTAACACAAAGTAGGGGCCCTGTGGCATCGACTGACTAGTGCGCTGGCCATTGACAAGGACCACTGCATTTTTTACAAACTTCAGGGAGTCGTCATTCCATTGCTCCCTTTTGAAAGAAGCCGGCGTCTTTTTAAATTGAAACCGCAACACGGAGAGAGGGTCAGCGCCGACCTCAATGGGCGTGGTTTCCTCCCGCTCCGCCGGCGTTGGTGGATGGCGTGTCAGCCTGCGACGGCCCGGAGTTGCCACGCCAGCCAGGGCGGCTGCTTCACCTCTCTGCCGGCTGATTACACGGCGTGGAGGCAGCTTGAGACGGTTCATCTCCGTCCATAACGAGGCCCAACTTAACCCGGGAGTGGTATGTGTCTCACCGCTTTTAATGTCAGACCAGTCCCGCCCTAGTATCACCGGGTGCGGAGGATCAGGAAGGATTGCCACGGTTACTTTCTGGACTGATCCTCCGTAGCTAATGACACAGCGGCGGTGCTGTACCAGCGGGTTTCCCGTGGACACAGGTTATACTGGTCTTGAATTTTAGCCATTGTCGCGGTAGCACAAAGCGGCGGGCAACAATGGAAATGTTGCTGCGGAATCGAGCAGAGCGGAAGTTTTAAACCGTTAACGATCACCACGCCTGTATGCGGGACCGTCAGCGGGTTTGTCAGAGCACACCAAGCCCTCCTCCCCTCCACCTGCATTCCTCCTCGCCTCCAAGCGGTTTTGCGTGCCAGCGGCGCCAGCGCCCGATGCAAGCTCCGGGTTATACAGGGAGGGGCTAGGTCTTGGGACATACCCGGCTGAGTTTGGCAGAAGGGCGGTTCCGCTCTCCCAGAGTGTGAGGCCGCCCTCTGTGTTTCCAGAAGCTCTATGAGCTCAGACATGTTCTTAAACTGCACGCCCCAGACCGGCTGGGTGAAGCCCTGGGGAAGTGCTTTCAGGAGCAGATAGCACGCTACCTGCTCAATGACCTGGTGGGGCTTGTTTTCCAAGGGCCGTAGCCACTGCCATACTTTTGCCCATAAGGACCAGGCTTGTTTACTGGTCGGCCTCTCAGGGTCCAACCTCCACTTTGTTATTTTACTCACCTGCCAGTCTGGGGCACCCCAAGGTGGTAAAAGGGGCTGTGGTTTCACTGGGGGGCAGGCACTCTCCCCCAAGAGAGCATACTGAGTCCCTCTTGTCTCCCCCCTCCAGGGCAGCCCAATTCGGTGAGCCCCACCCGCACACTCCCTGGCCTCTCTAGGCGGCCTAGTTCTGCGTGCTGGGAGCGGAGCCCGCACCGGGTCTCGCCGAACCACGGGGCACCCTCCCCGCCTGAATACTCGGCCCCGGTACGCTCCCACCTGGGTGTTTTGCAGGTCCTGTCCCCTTCTCTTCTGGGACTTCTCCATCCTGCCGACTACGCCACTGTCACAAAACGAGTCAAAGACAGAAAAAGGTTTGGGGCAGCCACCCATGTAATTTGGTATCCTGGCTGCAACTTTGTTTTCTTTCAATACCAGCACTGAAGTGCTTACAACAGAGTCCAAAACAAGACTGACACAGAAGGGAAAAGGGAAGGCTTTTAAAGGGGAGACAGGAAGTGAGGTCATAAGGGTCGGGCACGTGTTCATTGTTCATTGGTTTAGTCCCGGATGTGACATCAGGGGCGGAGCTGGCAAGGTCTGTCTCCATTGGCTCGGTCCCAGAAGTGACGTCCAGAGAGACAGGTGGAACCTCCCGGGTTAGGTCTACAGGGAAGTGAGAAAGAGAGTTAGTGCGCTCTGCCACATCCCGGCATGGCTCAGAACTGCCTTCACTCGAGCCCTTTAGCTGCCTCCCATGCGCGCATGTGTGACAATATATATATATACAGTATACAGTATATACTGTATATATATATATATATATATATATATATATATATATATATATATATATATATATATATATATATATATTCAAAGCATCCGTAGTCTGAGTCTCGATCTGATTGTATGGGTGGTTACCTACCAGGTAATGCATGTGGTTGGTCTGCCAGTCGACAGAAACATCCGCCACAGGCCCTCTCAGTTGCGAGAAGCAGATCATATTATGTTACATAGTTTATTGTCAATGTAATTACTCCGATCTCCAGGCTGTCAAATAAACGATCCACACACTGTGGCGCAGCGTAAAGGGACTTTGTCGCTGACACTAGCGTCCGAGGTTTGATTCCCATGAGGGGTGCAGTGAAGTGTATACGCCTGATGAGCCCAAATAAGGGTGAAACACGTGTCACGTACTCTTTGCATTACTTGACAGTAAACTACTTTCCCCTTGGGATTAATAAAGTATCTATCTATCTATCTATATACAGTATATATGTATGTATATATATATATATATATATATATATATATATATATATATATATATATATATATATATATATATATACAGTTATGCCATGCATTGTTGATTTAAAAGTCACTTTGGATAAAAATCTCAGCTAAATGGATAAATTTTAAAACCTTCTGGAACAACAACATTAGTCAAGTCCATGCTATGTTGTTTGCAGAAACAGTAAAAGCTTCTGCCATGAAAATATGAATAAATATTCCCTATCAAAATGTGTTAACCCATTCTGAGACACCCACCCATTGTCAATTATATTTTCCATATTTATTCCTCGATGTTTATTTACTTATACATCCATTTTTCAATTCGCTCAATAGCATAGGAAGCCAAATCCTTTCTCAGCAGCTTTTTGCATGCCCTGGATGGGATGCCATTTACATTCAGTAATCAAGTAAATTGTAAATTGATTCTGAAACGTGTATAACAGAAGGTATCTACACTTGCTTCTGTCTGTGGCGTAGCTGCTCTGATGGATATAAATTGTACTTGTTGGACTTTCCTCCATGATGGACCTCACGCTTATTGGCTTTCTTGAAACACAAAGAAAGCAAACAGTTAATCTGTGGAGTAATAATTTCAAAGAACATGTTGTGATTGTTTTCTTTATTTACATTTTCTAGAGCCTCCTTGAAATGATTTGTTCAATTAATGCATTGTTTATGTTGTTTTAATACTCCAAGGAATTAGTTTTTGAAATGTATTTTGTGATCCAAATATCTCTGAGAAAGTTATTTATTTTTACCGTTTTGCTGAGACATTTTGCTTTTCTTGTGGATATCGTCATATTCTGCCAACAATGTTAACGGCTGCCATTGGTGATGTGTCCCAGAATGTAAATATTGGTGCATCACTTATGTCATATCCAAGACTGAATACATCTTTTAAAATACCTGAACATATTCCTTCAGTGTTTTTCTGGTTTAAGACTTATTTTTCTGGATTTCTCAATTATGAATCTTGCTTCACCCTTGTTGTAATGAAATGTCGGTTTGATTCTTAGTTTTCGATCCTTGCATGTGTTTGATTTTTGGGCTTTCTATTATAGATAGATAGATAGATAGATAGATAGATAGATAGATAGATAGATAGATAGATAGATAGATAGATAGATAGATACTTTATTAATCCCACGGGGAAATTCATGTAATCCAGCAGCAGTATACTGATACAAAAAACAATATTAAAGAGTAATAAAACTGCATGTAAAAACAGACAATAACTGTAAATAATGTTAGCGTTTACAAAAGAATCTGCTGTCTTTTAAACAGAACAGGAGAGGTTTTTGAGCTGATTTCCCCTTCCTGACTTGTGGTGATTTGTTAGAGGAATATCTAAAAGAACAGAGAGACATTTTTGAACCCAGTTAATCCTTATCATGGACAAAACTGGAAATAATTTATCATGACATTATCGTAGTCCAAAGACATGCAGGTTATTTGCATTGGCAATTCTAAATTGTCCCCAATGTGTGCTTGGTGTGTGTGTGTGCACACCCTGTGGTGTTTTTTTCCTGCCTTGTGCCCTGTGTTGGCTGGGATTGGCTCCAGCAGACCCCTGTGACCCTGTAGTTAGGATATAGCGGGTTGGATAATGGATAAATGGATAGTCATACGCCAATTTACGGCCTATCGGTTGATGTTATTCGTACTTGCAGCCGGGGACCCTAGGAAAACAACAGAGTAATAATGTTCTAGGAATTTCTAAAACAATCCACTATAGGTCGTAAAGGCCATACACCTTTTGTTTATCACATATTTTCGGCACCACTGCCAGCCATAGGATGTTTGAATAATATGCCATTGATGTGAAAAACAGCGCCCCTGTTTACTCAGGGTGGAACTACAGTTAATACACAAGTCCTATGAATGCCCTCAGTAGAGCTTCAATTTCATGGACTAATTGAGGGAAGGGGTGTCTGTTATTACCAAAAGTCTGTTAAACTGAAAAGGTTTTAAAAAATTAAATGAAAAACAAATTTACAAAATACAGGATGTATTAAAATGTTATTATAAGTATCCAGCCATCCATTATCCAACCCACTATATCCTAACTACAGGGTCATGGGGGTCTGCTGGAGCCAATCCCAGCCAACACAGGGCGCTAGGCAGGAAACAAACCCCAGGCAGGGCACACACACACAAGGGACAATTTAGAGTTATTATACTGTACAATGAATAGGGTATATGCCCTTCAAAACTGGCCAGTATCATACACAAGATAAGAACCAACTCCAGAAGGCATGCCAGTACATTACTGGGCATATTTACTTATTCTAGTAAAATTCATCCATCCATTTTCTAACCCACTGAATCCGAATACAGGGTCACGAGGGTCTGCTGGAGCCAATCCCAGCCAACACAGGGCACAAGGCAGGAACCAATCCTGGGCAAGGTGCCAACCCACCGCAGGACACACACAAACACACCAAGCACACACTAGGGCCAATTTAGAATCGCCAATCCACCTAACCGGCATGTCTTTGGATTGTGGGAGGAAACCCACGCAGACACGGAGAGAACATGCAAACTCCACGCAGGGAGGACCCGGGAAGCGAACCCGGGTCTCCTAACTGCGAGGCAGCAGCGCTACCACTGCACCACCGTGCCGCCCTTAGTAAAATTCAGACTTGTTGAAATATTCCAGCCATACATACACATTTTTGGTATGTGAGTAGAAAACTAGAGTAGAAGTCACTTTGAAATATAAAGACGAGACACAAAATTCACTTGGACAATGACTGGCCTTGGGTCTGAACACATTCTCCTGTCATCAAGGGTAATCAAAAATATTATATAAGGAATATACAGTCATATACCGATTTACAGCCTGTCGTGTTGAGTTGAATTGTTTATCACGTATTTTAGGCAGCACGGCCAGCCATAGATTGATACACTCTGTAGAGAAGCCATGAAATGTGCGGTGGTGGAGCTGTAGAGGTAACATCTCTCGGCTGTCTTCCTTCCTTCCAACCAACAAATGGCCACAAACTAGTAATAAATTCAAACAATATTCTTGCACTCACGGAGTTTCAATCTTTGGGGCACTGATTATCCATTCTACGCAGCATTTTGTTTGAGTCGCATTTCATGCAACTGGCACATCCTTTTTGTTTCCCATCTGCGCACGTTTTTCTTCCATCAAGAAGATAGAAATGCCTTTCATTATTATTATTATTTCACAGGGTCTCATATGTTTTCTTAATCTTGGATGGCTCTTTAAGGTTTGGTTTGATCGGCACTGCTCCATGTGGCTAATTCTTATGCTTTCGGCCTACACCACCTTCCTTTCATGGACCCAGCCTGTGGCCACCGAGGCTTGAAGATCAGCTTGTGCTCCTCCACACCGCGTGCTGGTGGCCCACACCAGACCCACTGAGCCTTAGTTGACAATGACTTGTACACTTGGTGACAGTCATATGGCCAAATTGACATGGCAATTCCCAAATTGTACAGTATTGTACTGCTCAAACATGGTTAATCCAATTCAGGATCTGGGTGGATGGACAGTGGGTCACTGAATACAAGGAAGGAAAAAACACTAGAAAGGACTACAGTACATTGTAGTGCCCACTCACACACACACACTTACAAAAACACTCGCCCACGCAGGACTAACTGAGAGTCACCAGTTAGATTACACATCTCTGGGGATCCAGAAGGAAAACCAAAGCAGCTGGAGGGAAAACCTGCCAAAATACAGGACACTGAGAATGAGTAGGCTGGGCATGAGATTAATCCTAGGGCGACCAGTCTATAGAACTGTGCCAACATGGAGCCCATTTCATTGAACGAACATAAATGAAATGACTTACAAGTAATAATAATAATAAATACTAGTTGTGCTACCCACGTACCCAAGGACTCAATGTAGACCTCAGCGTTAGCACTTACAGTGCCCCATGCAACACATACAGTACATCTCTGTTATATACCATTTGGTATAGGACTGGTAAAAGCAGCTTTAATGTTTATGATGTTCCATCTGTTGGAATGAAAAATGTAATGCAACATATTACTAAAAATGTTTGTGATGCACCATCTTCTGGAATAACAGAGATATAGCAACCAGTTGGGCACACAGACACGTATCCTTTTTATAAAATTAAACATACTTTATGTATGCGGCACCTTTTGAGGCTTAGCTTAAGATTCAGAAAGAAGTAGCTGCCCTAGTAACAGTAGCACTTTCACCATTTAATTTCAGAGGATGAGTTGCGTTTGTTGTTGAAGAAAGCTCAATGGTGTGTGGCTCTCCTCTTTTCTCTCTCCCTATGTGTTGTGGCACAGCAAAAACTACATCATGTCATGTAAGCAAAGAGCAATTAACCATGTGCTAATTCCCTCCATTCTTCTCACATAAAGTAAAGACTAGATCAAAGAGAGCTGAACAGGTACCTTTTCATTTGTTTCCCACAACATGGATTTATTTGTCCTAACAGGACTTTTAAAGCCATTGTGTTTGGCTTTTCACTGCACTGAACTGAGCAATTGGGAAACTATAGTAACCAATAATCTGTTTCACTTCAATGGAAACTATGTATCATGGTGGGCTGCAAAGCTTGGGATAAACAGCGAAAAAGAGACTCTAACAATAAGGTTCTATAGGTATGTGTTCAATAATTTACTTTCTGCCTGCTGCCATTGGGGGCTGTTCTTGTTTGGGGCTGCAGTGCATACCGCCTGTGAAAACTCTTTGGCCTGAGATTGCTAAATATATATGACTTCACAGTGCTCTCAGGGCTGCACTGTAAATCATTGTTACTAAATTACAGTTTATGTCAGGCGTAAACCACTAGGAACCCACCATATGCTGACATATATTTATTTCAATGCGATTAGTGTATTCATACATCTTAAAGCGTACATTTTATAAGAAAATCTATTCCCCAAGTGCATGGGTAGTTAGATGGAAAGAACCAGCAGGATGTGAAAGAAAAAAAAAAAAACTTGAAATAGCTAAATAGAAACCTGATTATTTAGGAAATCCTCATACTTAGATATATTGCTTACTTTTAAATAAATCAGAGGAGATGGTTTTCATTTCCAAAAACAGATATGGTGTGAACGTTTGTGAATACCTTAGTATAACGAAATGACCAGTCACTACAACGGCTCTCTCAGATTTGGGACTAGTTTATATGTATATATATATATAAATAAAATATATGCTCATTCATGCTTTCCAGAAATTGTTTGAAAGTGTTTCTATTTAAAATCTATTTTTATGGATTTGACTCACTCCTGCAATATTTGTAGTATTACATTTTTGGCTAGGGGGAAGCATATTGGTTACCATTCTATAATCATTTCTTTCGTCTTTTAAAAATTCCTCGTGCTTGTTATACCAAGGAACCAGTGTAAGTCATTTTCATAATAGTAATAATTATAATGGGCAGAAGGGGAACACAAAAAAAAAACTGCAAGTGTTGATTATACTGAAGGTACCATAAAGTAATCACCATATGATTAAAAAAAATAGACACAAATGCTTTCAAATTCAGCTTCTCTCGACATGAAACTGCTGCACAGAGCCAGGCACTTAATTACCGCCGCACTGAACCTGAGTTTTACTTTTATTATTACAGACATTTACCACTCACTCTGTCTAAATAGGCTTTGTAAAAATGTCATATGTTAAGATTTGGCATTGCTTCATCGGCTAGCTGTCATTAACTGATAGAGACGTCTCAAGCTAAATTTGCACCTCTTTAAAACTGGCTTAATTTTCATCCCTTAGGCAAACATTTTCAACATTTCTGAAATGAAAACAGCTAAATACTAAATTAAATTTCACATTTTTTTGTATATATAGTAGATCCATCTTATTAAAATGCTGATTACTTTAAAAAAATGTGATTCAGATTATTCATTATTTATTTATGTTTTATTGGTAACCTGTACATATTTTAATTTCCCCCTGGGGACAAATCTATCTATCTATTTATCTATCTATCTATCTATCTATCTATCTATCTATCTATCTATCTATCTATCTATCTATCTATCTATCTATCTATTTAAAATGTCATTTCAACTAATTTTCCCCATATTATATACAAAATTGAAAGAAAGTCAAAATCTGAGTTTTCTTTATAAGTAATATGTATTTTATGGTGTGACATACTGCGGTGGGTTGGCACCCTGCCTGGGATTGGTTCCTGCCTTGTGACCCTGTGTTCGGATTCAGCGGGTTAGAAGATGGATGGATGGATGGATGGTGTGACATATGTATGTGTATGCACTGAATTACAGTTTCCACAGATCTCTTCAGAAAGTCAGTTTCAGTATGTTTTGCTATAATTACAGTACACAATGTAATTTTTTTCCTTCCATAGTTTAAACTTTAATCTATCTATCTATCTATCTATCTATCTATCTATCTATCTATCTATCTATCTATCTATCTATCTATCTATCATATAGTGCCTTTCACATCTATCTATCTATGTATCTATTATACTGTGCCTTTCTTATCTGTACTAATATATCTATGTATCTATATAAATATAACCTAACATTAATGGTACAGTACATTTATTAATATTAACATATTGTTAATTTGTATAGCAATTATTTGCCTTAAAAATATTAAATTACTGACATGCATGTTTCTACAATATCAATACCAGCTCAAAACAATCTTTAACGCTACTAGTCATTGCCTAAATCTACTTAGAAACATATTGTTAGGAATTCAGAAATAATTCTGATTTTTGGCAACTAATTTGATCATCATGCAAACTCCTTTAGAAAGGCAGGTAACAGTTATGGACATGACGCAGAGATAAAAAGCTGGACAGTTTAAAGTTTAAAAAGATTTCCATGTGAATAGTATTATGTAGAACGGAATCAATAGTGGTCATTCTGTTTTATGTAATGTGTAAACAGTGTAATTTGCAAATCAACTACATTAATAAATAAGATGTACCAGTCAAAACCTTTAACTTTTGACTTTTTCTGCTTTTTTCTATTTCATGTAACAAATTTAATTCAATTCATGTTATTCTTAAATGGATAGATAGATAGATAGATAGATAGATAGATAGATAGATAGATAGATAGATAGATAGATAGATAGATAGATAGATAGATAGATAGATAGATAGATAGATAGGAAAGGCACTATATGATAGATAGATAGATAGATAGATAGATAGATAGATAGATAGATAGATAGATAGATAGATAGATAGATAGATAGATAGATAGCACTTTATTTGCACCCATTTGGGGAAATTAGGTTTTATACATTAGCTCAATAAATACAATAAAACATACTGTAATACTAATAATAGTAAATATATAATACCCCATGCTCCCTTCTAGACACATCTCAATGGTTATTAAAGCTAACTCGATGCACAGTTTGCATTGGCACATACAAAGTGTCTAAATAATTAGATACTGAATGAGAGATTACAGATTTTGATTTTATTTGAATTTGTGATCCTTACTGAAAACATCCTTACAGTTTGTTTGCATTGGTTATTGAGTGTAAACTAATGGGCTTTATTAATTCTGAATGAAACTTCCAGATTACACCACCTGGCAAAAAAGGCATAAACAAGAGTTATATTGATCTTAAGTATGCTAACAAGGTACAGATACACATATAACAAGAATTATCTGTAAGTAGATATTTACTATGTGTAAAGTGATTAGAATTGCATGTATTTGTATATTTTATAGTACAGGACGCCCGTCGCTAGCACAGTCAGCTTCTGTAATTAGGTTATGAAAAAGTGCCTGCAGTGACTAATTCTGCATTTTAAACATTATTTTCGGGTCTTTAATTTTCAGAAACAGTTTATTATTACATTTTTAATTTAAAAAGTAATACTTTTAGTGAGTAGTGAGCATCCATTTTGTTAACAAAAAAACATCTGCAGTGACAGATTCTGTATGTTGGTAAATACTGGTGTATCTGTAAAAATGCTTACACATTTATGTTATGATTAAAAAATTCAAGCTTTAGTAAAAGTAACTTTTATTTATGAATAACATGCCTTCTTGGTTGGGTGAGGAGTGAGAACGTAAATTAGTTTCCATCAGGTGCTGTCAGCAGGTTTAATGGCAATACATGGGGGGCTGTCTAAAGCAATGGCTCTCCACTTTTATTCTTCCAAGGTGCCTAAGTGTACCACCTGAATACAGTGGAGTCAGGAAATATTCAGAGCCCTTTAATTTCTGCACACTTTATTGTGTGTCAGATTTAGTTTTTGCCATTTTCCCCCATCATTTTACATTCAGTAATCCATACAGGTAAACCGGAAGATGTTTTCAGAAAGACATGACAAATTTATTAAAAATCAAAAACTGAAATCTCTCTTTCATAGAATTGTTTAGACACTTTGCATGTGGCCCTTGAAATTCTGCATCATTTTAACTTTAATTACCCTTGAGATGTGTCTAGATTTGTTGTCTAGGGTTGTTGTTTTTAATAATATAATAATATTTAGTTTTTTATTTATTGAACTTCTGTAAAAGCAAGATTTCTCCATGGATACAAATAAAGCACTGAACATCTATCTTACAGCACCTTTCATGACTATCTATCTATCTATCTATCTATCTATCTATCATATAGTGCCTTTCATATCTATCTATCTATCTATCTATCTATCTATCTATCTATCTATCTATCTATCTATCTATCTATCTATCTATCTATCTATCTATCTATCTATCATATAGTGCCTTTCATATCTATCTATCTATCTATCTATCTATCTATCTATCTATCTACTTTTTACCTGCTGCCATTGGGGGCTGTTCTTGAAAGAAAGAAAACTAAAAAGAAAGAAAGCTTCTGACTTGGCTAAAAATAAAAAGGGCAATCACAATATGGTGAGTTATTATTTGTTAAATATACTTTATTTAAAGTCTAGTCATTTCAGATACATTACAGGTAAGATATATGACAAAAGTACATGAACAAATACAAAACTACCATAATCACTGATGTGTGTGTTTTCATTTTTAATGTTTTCAATTGTTCACACTGAATTCTTTATTTCTCATGGACGCACGTATGCATACGGCATTGCAACATTAGCACATCTGAACACAGTTTTCTCTATTATGTTAACGCTGTTTTCACTCCCTGTCATTTTTTTAAGAACATAAGAATAATTTCATTAATAACAGGCCACTCAGCCCCAATAGCTCGTCAGCCTCTATTCTTTTACCTTTTGCAAAATATCATTAACATAATTTTTATTTGGTTTATTCTCTCCTGGTGCTGTTATGTGTTTCACATTCACACTCCCACCTCTTGTTTATGTATACTTTATGTATACGAGTGTGTATAGACAATGCCTGTGTAGGTGGGTGGTAGGCCTTTGTTTTGATGAAAATGTCTGCAATAAAAGAGAAACTCCTAAAAAGCAATGTCAAGGGAATGTTTCCATTTAGTGAAACTGTTTATTTAAACATCTAAATGTGTTTTTTGTTTCAAAAATAAATAAATAAAATATATATATATATATATATATATATATATATATATATATATATATATTATTCATAGTTTTGTGTTACCTGTTGTGGATTTTGCTTGCAACCAAAAGTAAAATATGAGTCAGTGGGTGTTCCTCACCCAAACAGCAATTCAAAAGACTCCATTCAAAATGCAGCATACAGTATAAAGCTTTTGTTTCACCTTAATTATTTTTACTATATGATTAACAGAGACACTCTGGCCTACCAAAAGACAAGTAAATTGGGGCAGAAAGACTTCATTTTTTTATGTGTAATACTACAGTTTGACTTTATTTGCCTGATCTTTTTTCAGTCAGTCCAATATAAGGTTCGGTTTGATTTAAGGCTGAGCTGAAAACCCTGGTGACATATTGTAGGGCCAGCTGTACAGGATTCAAAAACATTTTGAGGAATGTGACTGACAAAGATTAGGTGACTGTCACAAGAGACAACCAAGTCAAAGAAAAACTACGTGCTACAGCGAAAGCTGTAATCTCACCAAGAGAGTTGGGGAGAAAATAACTTATCATCACAAACAGCATGTCACTCCCAGACGGCAGTGAAACACGTTTTAATACAAAATTGTGAAGTGCACAAGTCAAGATGGAAGAGTTTCATACTTAAAAAGGTATCCCTTTTACTTTTCATATAATTTAGGAGATTGCTAAAATTGCTTTGACTATGTATGTGGCATATTTATGGTTGTCGTATGACATGGTACAGCATGTTGCAAGTTTAAGGTTTTGGTGTGTTTTTGTGTGTAATACACTATATATACACTATATAAGATATATGTTATACCCAGAAATTATATTATAATTGGTAGATATACACTATAGTAATATGTGTATATACAGGAAATATATATACTGTATACTGCATTTATATATTATATACACTGTACTTGTATGAAAAGCATTTGTTATAAACATATAATATGCATCACACAAGCTGAGAAAAAGTGAAACTGGAAGAGCTGCATACTTAAAATATTGGCCCTTTTACTTTTATATAATAATATAATTTAGGAGATTAGTAAAATTGCTTTGACTATATATGTGGCATATTTATGTTTGTTGTATGATGTTGTACAGTATGTTGCAAGTTTAAGGATTGAATGTATTTTTGTGTGTAATACACTATATATACACTATATAATATATATGCTATACCCAAAAATTATATTATAATTGGTATATATACACCATATTAATATGTGTATATACAGGAAATATATATAATGTATGGTGCATATATATACATTATATACACTGTACTTGTATTAAAATCTTTGTATATATATATATATATATATATATATATATATATATATATATATATATATATATAATATGCAGCATTTGTAATATACATGTAATATCCAGCACACAAACTGAGAATATGTCATGATGGAAGAGTTTCATACTTAAATAAGTGGCCTTATTACTTTTTATATAATAATATAATTTAGGTGATTGGTAAAATTGCTTTGACCATGTATGAGGCATATTTTTGGTTGTTGTATGGCATGGTACAGTATGTTGCAAATTTAAGGATTTAATGTATTTTTGTGTGTAATACACTATATATACACTATATAATATATATGTAATACCCAGAAATTATATTATAATTGGTATATATACACTATATTAATATGTGTATATAAGAAAATATATATACTGTATACTGCATATTTATACATTATATACACTGTACTTGTATGAAAAGCTTTGTATATACATATAGTATGTAGCACACAAACAGAGAATATGTCAAGTTGTTGTATGGCATGGTACAGTATGTTGCAAGTTTAAGGATTCAATGTATTTTTGAGTGTAATGCACTATATGTATATACAGTATATTGTACCCAGAAATTACATTATAATTGGTATGTATACACTATATTAATATGTGTATATACAGAAAATGTATATACTGTAAACTCCATATATATACATTATATACACTGAACTTGTATGAAAAGTTTTGTATATACATGTAATAAGCAGCACACAAAATGAGAGAGCAGCATTTCATTAGATGCAAATCTGCCTTTTCCCAAGATATACAAACATACACATATATGTGTAAAAATATATATACAGTGTATTTATAATTTTAGACAGTACAGAGCTTCAAAAAGATGCTATATATGTAAACAATATCTGATTATTATACTAAGGACTGTGGAAATTATTATTATATTTTTTTTTTTGCAAATTCTAGCCAGATGTGAAAGGTACTATATGATGCACAGATTATTATCTAGTATGTCAGTATTAAAAAAAAAATGTTCTTCAGCTCAGCTCACCTCCTTTGTGAAATAAGAATTTGTGTTTTGCTGAATGCTCATTTTAAAGGATTTCCGAATGGGGACCATCCCTTCTAAAAAGGCTTACAGTATCTATCAATTTGCAAAGCCGACTTAAAAGCAACAACAAGCCACATAAAATGTTTTGCTCGTGCTTCACAATGCAGCTCCAGTTCACCCTTCATGTGATGTGATTTTTATTCTCTGTGTGGATCTTTTCCCTCTCTCAGTCTCTTTCTCTCACACACACAGTTTATCAAATGAAATGAACTAAAAGAGTAAGCCAATTCCAGCAGTGACAGAAAACTGCCCACTCTTCCCCATAAAATTAGAAAAGCCGTTCGTGTTTTTATCTTTCAGATTTCCTGGGTTTTATAGCTAAATACTAAAGCACTGGAGGCTGGTCATGCTTTAAGCTACTAGAAAAAAGTTAAGCTTCAACGTTGGCTAGCCGAGATATCGGCTATAAGCTGACAAGTAATTAAACCAGCATATCTGTAACAACTGTCATCTCTTATTTCTGTGCAGCTTGGACATAAACCAAAGTCAAGGAAGCCAAAAAAAAAAAAAAAAGAAAAAAAAGAAAGAAAGAAAGAAAGAAAAAGACTTCACATTACTGGGTAACTGCTGAGCATCTCCCGCAGAACAGTTTAGCAGACTTGGGCATTTAGAGGATTGTGCTGGAGATCAAAAGGGTCGGAGATCCCTTTACCAATTAACAGCAGGGAGAAGAACATCAAATAAGGTGTAAATTTCAGCTCTGCAGTTTTGAGTAAGTCAAGCATGAAATGCATTCTAATACTCTTGAGTAGCTGCAGCTTTGAGCCATCAGTGATGTCACTGGTGCATTAAAGGGAGCTTAATCGCACTTGGAGTGGCATGGAGCAGTCCTACCCAGTTAGGTGCTAAAGCCGGTGTCATGACTGTCTGATAACATGGGAACAACAGTCCTCGATGCAACTGACAAAGAACAGGAAAAGAAAACCAACTGCCAAAATGTAGGTAACAAAAAAAAATAAAATAAAATAACAAGTGCCAATGTGTTTATATTGGCAAAACCCACCATTGTGCATGAGTACGGCAAGCAGTTACTCGAATTTAGGAGAACAGCTGCAATAAGGGAAACAAGGAAACGCAACACGGTAGGCATTAAAAAGGAAAGAAAAAAGAGCAAACCTTACCGTTGGATTTCATTTCTACAAGCAGTTTCCTTTGGATGTATGTGAGTGATTCTAAAATAAAAAAGAGTATTACTATAACAGTGCCCATCTATAACAAAGTATACTGGAGGAATCAGTAAAAGGAAAACAAATACTACTTTATTTACAGCCTTATATTGTGCAAGCTGGAATATTTAAAATAAAAGCATCAATCAACTACAGGTAGTTTTAACTGCTTATAATATACAACTCAAAAGGGATTAAATGCAAACTCTCAAAGTACATAATATGTCAGCATACCTTTCAGGGAAGGAGACAAATGTTAATGTTTGGATGTATGAGACTGAAAAAATACTAATGATAAAGAACAAGATACACAAATGCTGCATATGTCTACACACACACATAAACACAGTCCCATACAAGCGTATATATAATATAATATAAATTCCTTTTGTGATTTTTGAAGACACTTATTCTAGTAAGAGGTCACAATAAAATACTAATGTAATATAATATGTATATAATAATGTGATATAATATGTTATATTATTATATTATGTTATATAATAGAATATAATTTCATTCATTAATTGACTGAACCCATGTATTCCAGTACAGAGTAATAATATAATATAATATAATATAATATAATATAATATAATATAATATAATATAATATAATATACATGCCTTTCAATGATTTTTGAACACACTGATTCCAGAACAGGGTCACAATAAAATGCTAATGTAATATAATATGTATATAATAATGTGATATAATATATTGTATTATTATATTATGTTATATAATAGAATAGAATACAATTCCTTTCATTAATTGACTGAACCCATATATTCCAGTACAGAGTCACAACATAACATAACATAACATAATATAAAATATATAATATATATATTAATTAATATTAATATTAAAATAAGTGGGTTCAGTCAATTAATGATAATACACTGTACTTGTTTTTACATTAATTGACTGTACTCATTTATTCTAAAACAGCACCACCTAAACAGCTATTATATTATTTGATGTTGTACTGTTCAGTGAAATAATTGAAAGAATTCATATATTATATTATATTATATTATATTATATTATATTATATTATATTATATTATATTATATTATATTATATTATATGTAGCAGGTCCTATCATATGAAACAATGGTACAAATACCATTTTTGTTTTTGGACATTTATTTGTACATCCATTTGTGCTGAAGATGACAACAATCAAAGTAGACAATTTCAAGTAGATAAATAAAACAATAGGACAACTATACCCATTTTTAATGAAGGTACACTCTGTTTCAGTAGATATTTCAGATTTAAGTATTAGATTATATGAGAATGATAAAGACATTCATTATAAAAATGGAAATAATGATTGTAATAGCATGATGTAATTAACTTTAAATTTGGTATTGTGATATTTAAAGAAGACTCTTAGTCTTATATGATTTAAACTGCACTAACCTCCAAATCGGAGTTTTACCAATGTATTTTTACAATTACTCTTAGTGTTGTTTTGATTTTTGTGCCATTGTGTATCACCATCCAATACTACAATAGACCATAATTAAATACTAATCTTTAGGTCAACTTTTCATGAAATTCTTTCAAAGGTGGAAATTCTCTGAATGACCACTCACTCAATAGTATGGAATCCACAGAAGCTATGAAATACGAGGAGTGACCATTGCAGATACAATGTCTTTTTCTCCAGAACAAGTCAATGCAGATGTAAGTAAATGACAGTTAATTACAAATTACATTCTGGCCAGGGCTGTCGGGACCCCCTGGCATGAATAATAATCAGACCCTCAGGCGCTCACCTGCCTGCAAACGAACATACGGAGGCTCAGGCTGGAGTTTCAAAACAAGCTGCTGTACACAAAAGCTTATTGGATTACAGAGATTTAGGAGAAAGAGAGAGAGAGAGAGAGAGTGAGTGAGTGAGTGAGTGAGCGAGAGACAGAAAACACACAGAGCCCTGTCAGCAACTCCACTAGAAG
The DNA here is from genome assembly GCF_016835505.1 of Polypterus senegalus. Classification (NCBI taxonomy): domain Eukaryota; kingdom Metazoa; phylum Chordata; class Cladistia; order Polypteriformes; family Polypteridae; genus Polypterus; species Polypterus senegalus. Next base: position 16,260,168 of record NC_053168.1, read on the forward strand.
GTGCAAGAGGCATCCTGAAAAGTTGCACAGAGAGAGGAGAATGTATTTTCTTTTTGATTTTTCTGCTCTATGGAAGTGTATGGTAGTGTATGATATTTTTCCTGTTTTAAAGATGAATAAAGGAAAGAATAAAATCTGTTCAATTTGAGTATGTTGTTTCTACATTGGGATTAATACTAGCTTAAAGGTAAGCAAATCAGAACAAAGAGGACTAGTTAACTGTTACAAAAATGCAATTAGGATGCATCATTGCATTACAAATATTATAGCCTAGTATGTTTACATAATAAGAATAATCTGAGTATGCAGCTTTATAATTTGCAACATGATAGACTTTGTCTTATTAAATATGGGAATGCATTAATTGTGCATTTTTTAAAATGCTTTTGTCTTTAAAATGGAATTTAAGGCAACCATTTAAATACAACAGTTGATGTAATGGTAATCATAAACTTCATGTATATTAGAAACAGCAAAATTTAGTGTTGTGTCCTTTAAGAACATTTACATGATTACTACAAGAAATATACAGCTGAAAATAAATGTAAAATTTTAAGCCCACATATGTCTGACTGAAAAGTGCACATCAAAATACACCACTGAAACCATTCAGTACATTTATTATCCACTCAGTGCCATCAGTAACTACAACAATCTTTTGTAATTCAATTCAGTCATTCTCACTTCTTTAGTTGTGCTAAGGGCTTACAGTTAAAGACAAAGAGCCCAACGCTGGTCCTTAGAGCTCATTATGCATGTCTTAAAACCATTAGCAATTCAAGGCCGCACAAAATGGGAAAAATAAGACACTGGTAGCTCCAAAACTAGCACCAGAAACCCACATTCAATATTCCCTTAGGTCACCAGCTAGAAAAACAGAAAGTACAAAGTAGGTGTGTTCTCCTCCAGTAATTCCCAGCTTAAAATAATTATGTATTAGCATGTGGGACTGATTCCTAATTGGAATATAAATGGCAATCACATTTGGAAATTAAATAATATAATCATTAATTATAATATTGAAAGTTATTTAATTTAATCAGTCTTTATGGTACACAACACTCATTTACCAGAATATACGACCACATTAACAAAATGAAATCTATAAAAAAATATAAATGCAAAAAAAAAAAAAAGAACAAAGAAAAATTTAATAAAAGAACATTTGAAGTTGTATCACTATTAATGAAGCAAAGAGTTAAGTGGAAGGATAAAATGTCTATAAAAATGATTTCTAATACAAATTTTTACAACTGTAGATATTTAATACGCATATATATTCACACTCATAAACACACACACACACACACATGAATATATATATACATAATATATATACATAGTATATACATATAGATAAATACATTAAATTATTAAATTTGATATTAATTAATTGTTATCTATCTCATCTCTCACTGGATTTTATGTATGTGTATATATATAAATATATATATATATATATATATATATATATATATATATGTGTGTGTGTGTGTGTGTGTACATGTATATATGTATATATATACTTTGTATATATATATATATATATATATATATATATATATATATAGTAAATACACCGATATACATACATAGATTAAATTGTATTATCTATATATATATATTTAGATATATATGTACAGTATATAAGCATATATATAATATAGATATATACATAAACATACATATGACTGTATATTAATCTATTTATTTAATTACAATTCAGTTATTTAATTTGATATTAATTAAATGCTATCTTCAATCTCCCTCTCTCAATATTTGTGTGTGTATATATATGTGTATATATACAGTAAATATACAGTATAGTATTAATACATACATAGATACATTAAATTGAGTTATAATATTTATTTATTACTAATCCAATTTATTTTGATATTAATTAAATGCAATCTCTCCCTCTCACTCTCTCTATATATGTGTATGTGTGTGTATATATTTATTTATATATTTATATACCGTAAATATACAGTATAGTATTTATACATACATACATACATTAAATTATTATGTTTATTTATTACTAATTCAATTTAATTTGATATAACTTTTTACCTTTGAGTATGTTATGGCTTACATCTCAGAAAGCTTGATATCAATTTAATTTATTGAGATATATTTATATTTATGTTCATATGGGAAAAGACATACAGGTAATGATTATTACAATAGCTTTATTAACTCAATAACTAAAAGAAGAAGACAAAATAATATAATAAATATAAAACATATATAATATACATATATATATATACACACATATATTTTGGGGGGGGGCGGGAATTAAAGAAATAAACTAACTATAATATTTGTAGCATGTGTGTGTGCCTTTAAAAAAACAGGAAAAAATGGTAGAAAGAAGGAATCCCTCTTATTTGCTTTCCTGATTAAAATCTGACAGGGTGGCAGAGTCTACCCCAGTAATAGGAGGTATAAAACAGGGACCTTTCCTGTATGGGATGCCAGTCCCTTGCAAGGAACACCCACGTAAAACCAGACACATGGATTCTGGGCCAGTGTAGAATTCCTAGTTACCCTAACCTGATTGTTCTTTGGATGTGGGAGGAAACCAAAATCTGGAGGGAAAAGCCTGAATAGACAAAGAGACCATATGAAAACTCCTCTAGTCTGTGAGTGAATGTTCGTCTGGAATATAATTGAAGATATGTATTTTTTTTTCTTTAACTTAAAGATGACTAAACTAACCACTTCCCCAATGACAGTAAGTGCTTTGATAATAAATATTCATCACTCTAAAATTCTGATTTACAATACAGAACATACTGTATATCACAAACATGTCCATTTTATATGAAATTGTTTATTATGTCAATAATAATATGAAAGAAATGAACAGCATAAAGAAGATCAAATCGGTCTTTTTATGCTATTTCTGTTTTAAATATTTTAATACAGTATTTACCAACAAAAGTAATCATACAGTAAAGCAAGGACTCATCTAGTACAAATATTTGCAAGTAAAGAAGAAATATACGCAAGGGTATTTTTCCAAAATAGGATTCATATTCATTGACTAGAAAATTCACTAAAATGCATATGCCACCATTTCTCCCTCCAAAGTAACTGATTATCCTTGAGTATCTTATAGTTTACAGCTAAGACAGCATGACTTAATATGAATTTGATTTACTGATATTTACATCAAGACATATACATGGTCTCTACTTTTTAAGTGGAAAAGAAAAATAGCTGCGCTCATAGCACTCATGGGGAGTAAAAGAGCAGGCCCACCTTATCAGCAGCAGACTGATTTTGACTGCACTGACAGTGACATGAGTAATCCATCATGTCATCAACCCTGTGACTGATGTACCAGCATCTCATCTCTGTATGTGTGCAGGCAGGGCTATGTAGAAAGTCAGAAGGCAAGTAACACTTAACCCCTGCACGCCTTCCCTTCCTGCTGGGTTTGAAACAACCTCTGTCATGTATAAGAGGCCTTCCTAGTGACAGTAAATCTATATAAACTCATACAATCTACAATCATGACAACTCCACACCATGTAGCCTTATAACACTCTAATCATGACAAGCATGAAAGAAGGGGCTCTGTAATACTTGCTGCATTATATACTAGTTAAAAGGTCTAGTAAACCTGTGTCGGAAAACAAGAACAGTGTCAGATAAATGCAACTTACTTGTGTTTCAAGACAGTACAGAGTATGGAGGAAGTAAAAAAAAGAAGAAGATGAAGAAAAGGAATACATATATATACACAGTATATGTGTCCTAATAATGCTCATACAGTATATATTTTTACATATAAATGTACTCTGTCTAATAATGCTCATATATATTTATTTATATAAATGTTTTCTCTCTAATAATGCTCATATATATTTTATATATAAATCTACTCTCTCTCTCTCTCTCTATATATATATATATATATATATATATCATCCTCTTTAATAAAACCCTTGTGTGCATCCAGGTGTCCGTGTGTGTGTCTTCTAGTGAAGTGCGCATGCACGGGGCCACACAGCACGTATTCAGTCTCTTCCTGTGCATTCCCTGTGCAGAGAGAGAGATAGTCACACACACACACACACACACACAGGCGTGCACGAGTCACGCACACACACAGGCGCGCACGAGTCACGCATACACAGGCGCGTGCGAGTCACACACACACACAGGCGCGCGGTGTCCGTGTGTGTGTCTTCTGGAGAAGTGTGCATGCGCGGGGCCACACAGCACGTGTTCAGTCTCTTCCTGTGCATTCCCTGTGCAGAGAGAGAGACAGACACACACACAGGCGCGCGCACACACATAATGACATAATGACATAAAAACATAATGGTTTTATTTCAGGTGACTACCTGTTGAAGCTCATCGAGAGAATGTCAAGAGTGTGCAAAGCAGTAATCAGAGCAAAGGGTGGCTATTTTGAAGAAACTAGAATATAAAACATGTTTTCAGTTATTTCACCTTTTTTTGTTAAGTACATAACTCCACATGTGTTCATTCATAGTTTTGATGCCTTCAGTGAGAATCTACCAATGTAAATGGTCATGAAAATAAAGAAAACACATTGAATGAGGAGGTGTGTCCAAACTTTTGGCCTGTACTGTATATCAACATAAATGTTGGTATTCTATATTTAAGGTTGATTTACTTAAGTGAGGGATGGGGATCCCCACTGAATCAGTAGAATTTTTGTGCACCACAACACACTAACATCAGATCAAGTTGCAGGGGTGGGGGTCCCCCTTGGGGTTTCAAGGCTAAGATACCCTAACATTAGATCGAAAAGCACAGGGGACCAAATGTTTGCAAATCGAGGTCTTTAATGGTTAGAAAAATTGCCCCATTCACCCTAGTTCTTTTACACAGTAGATCGTGTGCTGTTAATTAATATCAATTGTAAAGATGAATTAAACAACAAGAAATTATATTAAGGAGTTTCAACAGGAAAATCCCATTCATTTACCAGAACACTAAAAAGATGGCAGATGTTTTTTTTGAAAATATGTTTGTTTTATCTCATAGTACTCAGTCTCTTCTTGTCTGTGACTGATTTCAAATGACACCAATTTCCTTTCTCTGTGGACTTTTGAGGTGGATGGTGTGGCAGGGAATGTACATGTGGTGGAGTCACTGCTTTTCTACCAGGTCATGGTCTTCCTAATTATGAGTGAAAAGGAAGACATAGTTAGAGTGTCACTCTAATATTCTTCCTCAGTTGAATGGCAAAGCAGTTAATTAATTAACATCATTATAGTGGCAACATTTACTGAGAGTACTAATGCACAATAAAAAACAACATATCTAACTAATAAAGACTCTGTAGTCTAGTGGTCATGACTTACTTAGTCTTATTCCTTAATATGGATCATACTGTATCTTACTTTACCAGTCTTCAGCAAAGCTTTTCATTTATTAGTGATGGTTCTTTCCCTTTATCACAGTCAAGAATTGCCCCTGCTCTATCCTTATGATGTTCATTTTAGGACATTCACCTCCGCCTGACAAAATGTCATCCATTTTCTGGCAAAATTCCATCCTTCCTCTCACCTCTGCCAAAACAGCATCCTTCTTCCCACAAAACATCTCTACTTGGAAATAAGAGATAAAATAAAGTTTGACAGATGTGATTCTCCTTTCTAATGATTTGCTGCTAGTAAATACAGTGGTATCTTGGTATACGTCCGCTTTGGAATAAGTCCAACTTGGTATACATCCTGTTTGGACGCGAAAAATGTTGCTTGATATAAGACCTTTATTTGGAATACGACTCGCGTGCTAGAACACCGTGCGCTACCCTTGTTTACCTCTCTCTCGAGACAAAGCCACGACTGCCCACGAGCGTCAGTACGTGCTATAACTCTCCGAGAATTTTCAGGTGATTTTGTGTTTTTTCGTGTAAATTTGAATTGATTATTGGAAAATATGAAGGTGGCATGCGTATCCAGGACTTGGCTGCTGCTTACCGTATGCCGAGAACAACGGTACCTATGATTGTGAAAAACAAAGACATTATTAAAAAGTAAAGTGAGGTTAAATTTTCATTTATTTCATCTAATTGCTTTTGTATTTATGTATTTTAGTATTAATCAGTGTTTAAATTATTTTATACAACCCCATCAATGTATAATATGCCAATGACAATAGGATCTTTTTCATGGGAACGGATTAATCATTTTCCCTTTATTTCTTATGGGAAAAATTTGTTTGGTATAAGTCAAAGGATCTGGAACAGTTTAAGGACATATATCGAGGTACCACTGTAATTAGGTGGCATCACAGCCATCATTGTTCACATGATTGACGGGTGCCACGCCCCTTTCTTAACCGTCCAAGCTTGTATTTTTCTCGTTTGTGTGTCTGAAGCACAAGGGAGGAAATTTTGGTGAAAGTCAGAGGCGATGGAGTTTGGTCGGATGGTGGAGTATGGAGGGTGTTTCATCGAAGGCCAGATGCCATTTTGAAAGAGGTAAGCAGGGAGGATGGAATTTTGCTGCAGGAAGATAAGAACGTTAGAGAATGGATGCCATTTTGGTAGAAGTAGGATGGAGGAGTGGAGTTTTCTTAGGAAAAGGATAGCACTTTATTGGAGGGAGGTGAATGTCCTAAAATGGACACTGTACACGCGTGTTTAGTTCTCCATTCTGTGTGCCACCCTTTTCCATACAACAGACAGACAGGAAATTCCCAAATTACTAAATTAAACATTTTTTGGTTAAAAAGTAAATATAAAACAGCATGATGAATTGCTATTACTGTTAAAACACATGAGAAGAAATTAAAATAATACACATTTACTAGGATTCTTGCTCCTCTGGGTGAAATTATTATCACAAATCAACCCGGCACAATCTTCCTTTGGTTATGAACATTCCTTTTAAGTAATAAAGATTAACTTTGGCACCATGTGGCTTTTTACAGTATCAAATTTCACTGTCCTACCACTAGGCAGAGCTGCCTGTCCTTAGAGAAAATCACACATTGTACTTTAGAAACACACTCGGTTTTGTCAAAGTAGCACAGTCAGGACTGACTGGGTTAGACATATAAGAACTTTAGTTTTGAAGATTGATATTTTAAGGGAAAAAAATTCTGAGTCTGCCCTTTATTTTTTGTAGGAAAAGAGTTTATGCAGCCAAGAAGCTGATACTGCAAAATAGCAAATAAAAGAAGGCTGAACAGCAGAATCCCCATTGTGAACACAAAAAGGCCAGAGAGAAGTAACCCAGCTAGAAGCTGACATTAATTCATGTATGCAGTCACTGAATAAAAAAGATACAGTGACATTTATAAACTTGAAAAATGAGACTTTAAATTTTGCAGAAGATAATTTAAATCTGAAATGATCAAATGATATTACTACACATGTTCAAACTGGAAAATTAATTAATGAACTGAACAAGTAGCTTAAGATAATAGAGGAATATTTTGGACAAAATTAAGCTTTGCAAATAAAGAACTGTGAAATGTGACAATAAGTAATAATAGCAACATGAAATGTATGTATACATAATTCAATATTTCACAAAAATATTTTATTATTATTATTATTAAATATTATTAATAATATTTGTGTTGTTTATTTCTTTATATATGTCTTTAATTATCTCTTCATTTATTTATTTAATTGTCACACACGCAACATGAAATAAGCCCTGAAATGAATACTGTCACTTTTATTTGTCAAAGTTCAGAGGTGGGTTCTATAGATGTGCTGTTTTTTGATTGGTGAATCAAGAAATGAAAAAAGCAAAAAAAAAAAACATATTAGAAGACATATTTGTTCCAAGAAAGTTGCTTCAAATTGATCCTTTGTATCTCATACTGTGACCATGTCAGAAATAAAGAAGTATACTGTCGAACTGCCACTCGCCCTCTTAGCCGATATTGTCACCAAACACCAGTTTTGGTTCGTAGGCCACATGCCCACAGAATGCCCGCCAAAGGTGGCCATGCTGTGGATGCCAGGGCATGAAAAATGGAAGCAAGGGTGACCGAGGCAAACCTGGTGGCACACCTTTCTTGAAGGCCTTCATACAGTCAACTTGGCATTGGACGTAATCAAGGCCACTGCTGTTGATCAAGCTTGATGGCAGTCACTTGGTGCCCAATGTGTCTCCTGGCGCAGCAGGAACTAAGTCTAAGTAAGTAAGTAAGTATTTTCACATTTCACAGTACCTGGTAGCACAGTGGTAATGCTGCTGCCACATAATAAGGTTCGCATCCAAGGTCCTCCTCCTTGTGTGGGGTATTCATGTTCTCTTCATGTCTCCATGGACGTCCTCCCAAAGTCCAAAGTCAGGCAGGTTAGGTGAATTGGTGATGCTAATTTGACCTTGATGTGTTTTTGTTCACCCTGCAATGCACAGGTGCCCTGTTCAGGGTTTGTTCCTGCCTTGTGCCCTGTGCTATTTGGGATAAGCTCCAGGCCATCCCCCAAAACATGACTCTCATCTGGATTAAGTGGGATTGCAAATGGAGTTTCACAGGACTTCTATTTCATTTTGTCAGAAATATTTCTCCATATACGTTAAGAGTGCTTGCCATGCAAAATGAGCCACATCATGTTGGTTCCACGAATTGGATTTGACGAAGCAAACTATTCTCCTCAGATGGTCAAGTGCAATATGGGTAAAAATATCAAAAAAAGAAGCTGTTTAACAAAACAAGCTCACAGTTCCAAATATTTCCTTGGCCCAATACATACTTTAAACTCAAAGGGGAAAAAAGCCAAACATTTTACATTCTTTGGAAGACCAGGGTCCAAGTTGTAAAAACTGTTAAAAATAAATCAATGAACATTATGTTTGGACTATACAATGGACAAGTAGGTACTGGTGTGCAATTCTGATCACCGCCCTACAAGGAAGACATCCCAGTGCATTCCAGGACTTAAGGACATGTCCAACTCTGACAGATGCAGAGAGTAACACTTGTTAGGTCCTGAACAGAGGAGACAACGTGAAGAGCTAATCCAGATCTTCAAAATTCTGAAAGGCATTGATAAAAAAGATTCAGCAGAATTCCTTCACTTTAAGGGTGAATCACACACTTGAGAACATCAGTGGAAATTAATGGAAAGCCAGAAAGCACTTCTTATGTAAAGAGCCATAGGAATTTTGAACAAACCACCAAAATATGGAGTTGAAGCAGAAACCTTAACAAGAAGTATCTGGATGAGATATTGGGAAAGCTTAGCTATTAGCAAAACAAGCAATCTTGATGGACTGAACGGTCTCCTCAAATTTTGTGTTTTTATATTCTAAGTTTTAATCATAGAGAGGGAACAAGACACGATCAAGAGTATAGGACACAGGTCACTAATAGGCGGACCGCGGTCCGAGTCTGGACCCAGACTCTGTTCTGTCCGGACTCAGACATGTCATTGAGTTTTATTTAGCTTTGTCAGAGATTACATTTTTACCGGAGACTCTTTTCTGACAGTGTTTCTACACCGCTACTCAGTGAAAGGGACCTCCTACGTGCCTCTGATTGGCCAGTACTTGATGTCTTCGTGGGTTCGAGTTGGTTGGGTTTAAGCATGAAGACTGATATTAGTCAAAGTGAAGGAAAGAATGTCAGCCAATCACAGGCAGAGTAGAGCGGGCCTTCACTGAATAGAGGAGCGGAAAACCTGCATTCTGAGTGAAAACAGCTGGCATTCTTGTGGCAGCGGCATTGACATGGAGAAAAAAATATACAGGAGTGAGAAGACAAGAGAGAGAAAAGTGACAAAATAGTCAATGTGCCATGGCTTAAGCTAAATGGTGGAAGCTTGACACTGAAAACTGGGCTTTTAATCCAGAATGAACTGAGGCGTTTATGTTCATGCGTCCCGTAGGAAGCTTGAAACTGCTGTGTCTCATCTGCTCTGAGAGGGTGGCAGTGGTTAAAAGTGGGAATGTGAAACACCACTACGAAACTAAGCTAGTTAGGCTACAGAAAACAAGCAATCTTAAAGCCAACTAACGATCGGTCAATGAGGATTTTAACACATTCATTTAAATTACAACAATTCGCTAACGAGTCTTCCCTCAGAGACGTCACAAAAAAACATTCAGTGATGCAATCTTCACACATGCATGAGGATGGCACCAACACCTTAACAGCCCAGATTTAAAATCCTGGCAGACCAAGCAAGAGCTCATTTCTCTTACTGAACAAGAGAAAGTAGGCAGTGGGATACGAGGGAAAGAAGGAGGGGAAGATAAGTTCAGTTATTTAAAGATGTTCACATTTACTGTGAAACTGGTTATGCCTGTTCAGTTGTGCACATATTAACAACTCTTATATATTTGATTTTTATATGAGGTCTTTTTTTTTTGTTGAAATGTTAAAACTTTTTATTATTAGTATTATGAAAGTACTTATTATTTATAATTCTCAGTTGAATGTCAAAGTTACCTTGCTTTTACTTACTTTTACTGTTATTTATTTTTTCTTATTTTATTCTATGTAGCCCTCGACAAATATTGTTGAAATGGCATTGAACTTTCTTCGTTTGATTTGAGTCATTGACTTCACACAGTGCAGATGTTGATACAATGGAAATGCTACTTCAAAATATATAAATTAATTGTAATGTAAAAATTATATTGCAACTTAAACATGATGATGCTGCGGACCTGTACATAAGGAAATTTCCTCTATCCGGACCTCCTTAAATCATAATTGATTCCCCTGGTATAGGACATACTTCGTCCCATAAATTGTGTTCCATTGCTCATTACTCCTAAATGTTGGCTCAGTAATCTCTGCTCACTGGATGGCAAAATTCAAAGATGATCTAATAAAGTGTCATGGTGTGAAGTGCAATCCTGCTACCACTTTATTAATTACTTGAGCACCCAAGAAATGAAAACCCAGACCAGCTTAGACCATTGTGCATGAAATGCTCTACAATGCAGCGTAGATAAAGTGGGGGCATTGTGGACTGGCATTCACTATTTTCTAAAGAAAAAATATGGAAAAAAGCACTTTTTAAAAGCCATCACATGGATATCAGAAATGGGCAAAAAAATCGTTTTTTTTTTTTTTGCTCATAAGAATGCTTTGAAATCACTTCTGACTCACCAGTACAAGGAAACCCCAACATACCACATTTACAGGTGTACCACACGCCCTCGTGTAAGACACGCACCCTAATTTTTACAAAGAAAATCGCGAAAAAAACTTGTACAACACGCGTTGTGATTGTATAGGAAACGTTTAGAGAGAGAGCACTGTCGAGCGAGAGCGCGAGCAAGTGAGTGAGCGAACGAGAGAGAGCGTGAGTGGGCGAGCAAGCAAGCGAGCTAGAGAGAGAGAGCGTGAGTGGGCAAGCAAGCGAGCGAGCTAGAGAGAGAGAGCGTGAGTGGGCGAGCAAGCGAGCGAGCTAGAGAGAGAGAGCGTGAGTGGGCAAGCAAGCGAGCGACCCCAAGCAGAAGAAGTAAACATTACAGAAATACATTTCCTCGTGTATGATGCGCACCTGATTTTCTAATGCTAATTTTCGGGAAAAAATGTGCACGTGGTACAGGCGTAAATACGATATAATACACAGGTCGACTCATCTTGATGTCTAGCTATGCAAGGTGTCAAAGATTTTGGGGTCCCACCGCCCCCACTTCAATTTTTTTGGTCCTCTAGACTTGAAGAATTCTCATTTTTATGCCATTTTTGGACAGCAGTTTGTATAGGAATTTACACCCATATGATAAAGAGTAAAAATAATCAGAAAGACTTGTGCATGCCAAATCAACCAAAGTCAAAGGGTTCACCCCCTAATAGGATATGATGGGTCAAATCAGATTTACTCCTCACAAAACTTTGTTAAAAATATGGAGCGCCATTTCATGCTGTTTCGAGGTTGCTAGTCAGGGATATGATAATATGTTTGATATTTGATTCTTTACTGGTGGTCTTAGCTCTCTAAGAGCCATTCCTAGAATGTTAAAAATGACAAATTTCGAACATAAACATGAGCATGGGGTATTGTTTTAGACTATTTCAATGTCAAAGATTATGAATATGCTGTTACTTTTGATTTTCAATCCTCTACTAGGGATCTAACCCTCCAGAGACCTCTATCAGAGGGTAAAAAAAATTAAATATTTATATTACAATCAACAATATTTAGACTTTAAACATTTAAATTGGAGCACATATTTTAACATTTCAAATATTTGATGCAACTATTCTTGCTTATTATATGCTTCTAAGTCACCAAGCAAGTCATTACATTTCTTATGAACACCACAAATTAGGACGGCTTATGCTAATTCAGACTCTTTTTTTTATAAATATGGCTTCTGGCTTAGCAGAAGCTGCAGTCTCAAATTAACGTATTGCCAGGGAGCGTATGCTCACTGATGTATTCACTCCCATATTTCCCCCTTATACAAATGACAGTTGTTACACTTTGAAAAGTTCTTTTTGGGGCTGGCGTCTTTTTACTTGATAGCAATCATTTAGCCTTTTTGCCATGCACTTACTTGCATCGTGGTAAACTTTCAGGTGATCAAATTCACCTGATATATCATGGCAGTTCAATCGTACAGAGTTATATGAATCAGTTTCACTGCTTGTGTCAATGTCTGATGACCAATTCATATAATTACTATGGCTTGATTCAGCTTTACAGCTTCTCGTTTATATGCCATTGTGTTCTGGTTGAAGACTCCGCCCTACTCATGCATATTAATGGCTTACCTTAGAGTGGTAAAATGCATAGAAATATCCATGGGTTTCTGCAGCATAATGTTATTTTATCCACTAGATGGCAGCAGAATACTGTCCCGAGAGTTACTTGTTAAAGCAGAGCATTACGCGTCACCCAGAGTCTGAGTCGGGCTTAACCATAATTACCTAAAACTCTGTGCCTGAGTCACACTTGTTGTTAATGCCAAAGAGGTTAACGATAGCCTTGTGGACCAAAATGAAAGCAGTAGCCACTCTGATTCATTTAAAGCAAAATAAGAAAACAGACCTTAATGAAATTGACAAACAAGTGTAGATCATTCAGCACATCAAGCTCATTTGGCTAGGTAATAGGTGAATTGTGCCAATATATAATCCAGATAATTTGTAGAAGAAATTAATGGTAAATCGCATCCATAATCTTAGATAGATAGATAGATAGATAGATAGATAGATAGATAGATAGATAGATGTCCATAAATATTTGGACAGAGACAACTTTTTTCTAATTTTTGATTCTGTACATCACCACAATGAATTTTAAGTGAAACAACTCAGATGCAGTTGAAGTGCAGACTTTCAGCTTTAATTCAGCGGGTTGAACAAAACGTTTGCATAAAAATATGAGGCAACTAAAGCATTTTTTTAACACAATCCCTTTATTTCAGGGGCTCAAAAGTAATCGGACAAATTAAATAAATGGAAATAAAATGTTCATTTCTAATACTTGGTTGAAAACCCTTTGCTGGCAATGACAGCCTGAAGTCTTGAACTCATGGACATCACCAGATGCTGGGTTTCCTCCTTTTTAATGCTCTGCCAGGCCTTTACTGCAGTGGCTTTACTTTCAGTTGCTGTCTGTTTGTGGGCCTTTCTGTCTGAAGTTTAGTCTTCAACAAATGAAATGCCTACTCAATTGGGTTAAGATCAGGTGACTGACTTGGCCATTCAAGAAGTTTCCACTTCTTTGCTTTAATAAACTCCTGGGTTGCTTTGGCTGTATGTTTTGGGTCATTGTCCATCTGTATCATGAAACGCCGCCCAATCAGTTTGACGTCATTTAGCTGGATTTGAGCAGACAGGAAGTCTCTGAACACCTCAGAATTCATTCAGCTGCTTCTGTCCTGTGTCACATCATCAATAAACACTAGTGTCCCAGTGCCACTGGCAGCCATGCACGCCCAAGCCATCACACTGCCTGACTCCACCGTGTTTTACAGATGATGTGCTATGCTTTGGATAATGAGCTGTTCCACGCCTTCTCCATACTTTTTTCTTGCCATCATTCTGGTAGAGGTTGATCTTGGTTTCATCTGTCCAAAGAATGTTTTTTCCAGAACTCTGCTGGCTTTTTTAGATGTTCTTTAACAAAGTCCAATCTAGCCTTTCTATTCTTGAGGCTTATGAGTGGCTTGCACCTTGCAGTGCACCCTCTGTATTTACTTTCATGCAGTCTTCTCTTTATGGTAGACTTGGATATCGATACGCCGACCCCCTGGAGAGTGTTGTTCACTTGGTTGGCTGTTGTGAAGGGGTTTCTCTTCACCATGGAAATGATTCTGTGATCATCCACCACTGTTGTCTTCCGTGGACGTCCAGGTCTTTTTGTGTTGCTGAGTTCACCAGTGCTTGCTTGCTTTCTTTCTCAGGATGTACCAAACTGTAGATTTTGCCACTCGTAATATTGTAGCAATTTCTCGGATGGGTTTTTTCTGTTTTCACAGCTTAAGGATGGCTTCTTTCACCTGCATGGAGAGCTCCTTTGACCGCATGTTGTCTGTTCACAGCAAAATCTTCCACGTGCAAGCACCACACCTCAAATCAACTCCAGGCCTTTTATCTGCTTAATTGATAATAACGTAATGACAGACTTGAACACACCTGCCCATGAAATAGCCTTTGAGTCAATTGTCCAATTACTTTTGAGCCCCTGAAATGAAGGGATTGTGTTTAAAAAATACTTTAGTTGCCTCACATTTTTATGCAATCGTTTTGTTCAACCCACTGAATTAAAGCTGAAAGTCTGCACTTCAACTGCGTTCAACTGAGTTGTTTCATTTAAAATTCATTGTGGTGATGTACAGAACCAAAATTAGAAAAAAGTTGTCTCTGTCCAAATATTTATAGATAGAGTGAAAGGCACTATATAATAGATAGGGATACTTTGTGGATGACAGATGTAGGATTATAGCAAGCAACACTCAGTAAATACACAGAATCTTCTCAAATCTAAACAGTAAAATGTTATGCTATTTCAAATATATTTTTTTATTTATTTTATCTGAAATATTCCTCCATGCCCCACAAGTTTATTTTCTCCAACATCCTGTACTCCCTGGCCTCCTGAACATGCTTCATTATTAAGCTGGATATTATGATTCTTTACTGTTTTTTTTTTCATTTTTTACTTTCTTTTGTAACTCCGGTTGGCTATAATTATTGTAAAGCATTCCAAGCTACATTCACGTTTAACTTTTCCAATAAAAGTTATAAATGCACACTCAGTTTACCACAAGACTAATGCTTAACTATTTTTAGTGTATAAATTAGTATTTATTTCACATTTATAGTCCCACCAACATTGAATTGGATTAGGCAGGTTTAAGAATGTTATGTTTTGTTATGTTACATAGTCGTAGTCTTTATATTTAAATCATTTTTATGTACACATTATTATTTCTAACATATTAATACTCTTTTGTCTTTAAAATTAACTGTGCATTTACTTAAGCGTACAATTCTAGCTGAGCTGTAAATGTAATCCCATTACTCTAAACACTTTCTCTTTATAAATTGCTTATAACGACTATTTCTCTTTTTTATATCAGGATTAAACCTCCCGACTAGCAGCTTCCTCTGAACAGTGCGCTAGTGACTGCTGCAATCAAAAGGCAGTTTCTGTTCGTCAGGTATTTTTGCATAGAGCAGAGCCTATTTACACACACATACCAGTTTTGCTGAAGAATTTTCATCTCAGTCAAGCACCAACATGGTTCAGATGGAGAAAAAGTAGTTTCAGTTACTAAAAACATAATCCTTCATTGAGACGTCTAAAGTGATAAAAATCAATGGCCTGAATAGAAAATTGCCTGGGAGGGTTCACAACAGTTTGAAGATAAGAGACGAGATTAGTCTGGGCGGCTGCTTATACACTGTTGCCAAACACTTCATTCTCACCTTATTCGGTAGTGATCTAATAGGCCGCAGTTTCATTCTGAAGACCCAGTGTCGATCTTTTCTCACCTTCTCTGTCCCATATCAAACTTTCAGGAAACAAAAGCTCCAAAAGCAAGCAATCAATAATGAGATCGGAAAGATGTTATCTTTAGAGAAACAGGACTAGGTCTGTTTTATTTGGCAAAGGCTGTTTAAGTGAGTGCCTGATCCAGAATAGCCTGTCAGCTAGTGACCATAAAGTGCACAGAATGATTGAGTAAGGGGAGATAGTGACCTAAAACATGGCAAAGAGGAAAGAAAAACATAAATCACAAATAGATCCAATGACAACATGGATATAGGGAACGGTTTATGTAAAAAGCTCTACTTTGCACCAATTAGCAAATAACACATCAACATTTCGATCTGCTGAAAAAGGAAAAAAAAAATATTCTGAAAAACAAAATAATGGTGAGCTCTCATTCATTTTAAAGATACACACTGAGAAGGCCCTGTATTCAGCTCTTTTCGGTTATTAGAGCACAATTTCTTTAAATCAGAAGATATGTAGGAGTATTTGTGACAGGTTATTCATGCCTAAAATGTAAATGTTATTGATTATTAATATACTGAAAATATATCAGGGGTCATGGAACTAACGTGTTATATTTTAATTGTCATCATCGTTAGCTTATTGTTTTCCTGCTAGTGCAGGGACCATATTTTTGGATTTGAGAACATGTTTGATTGACAGTTTTCATGTCAAGGGATGGTGAGATCAACAGACAGATGGCACAGCGAGTGCAGTTATGGGGTCACAATACAGATCTAGTCAGAAGGCAAAGCTCTCAATTTATCAGTCAGTTTACATCCCTACCCTCACCTGTGATCATCAGCTATGTTTAGTGACCGAAAGAATGAGATCGACACAAGCTTTCTTTGCAGACTTGCTGGGCTGTCCCTTAGGGCCGTTTTATACTTCATGTGCAAAACACTTACACGCAGGCATCATGGGTGCAGCCCATTCCCATTGTCCTTTGGTCATGTCCTCTGAGCACGTCATTGAAAATTAACGGGACGCGTGCGTGAGTGGCAGTACCAGCAAAATTATGGGTAGCATGTGTGTTAAAGTTTTGGTAAGTGATATCAGCATCGTTGTTTAGTATCAACATGTGACACCAAGCCACATTGCAGCTCCAACAGGATAAATCTGCATGCTTCGATGTTTGATAAATGGTTTGATGCAGTGAAGCAAATCATCAAACTTAAATGCTGATGTGCAAATGTATTCATGGTGCTTTTCTTCATCCATTTCTCGCACAGACAAGACAAGTGTCACATATTCCTCATCATGATGACGCGATACATTTAAAGGTCTCACATACCATCTTCTGTGTCACTGTTACCATCTTATTATTTTTGCACCTTTGCAACACCATCAGAATGCAAAGAATTTTTATCTTTAACGAAACTGGACGTTCATTTCTCACTGTGATGATTTCTCACACTGCCACCTGGTGGAATCCTCCAGATTTACCTAAAGTATGCACACACGTATAGTCAGTACGCTGCTTGCGTAGCAGCACCATCCTCAAGCGCACGTGTCGCGTAACGTTAAATATATCCCCGAATTTAGAGATCCGGGAGAGGTTCAGAGTAGAGCACATTCTGAACATAAGAATGGAATATGGACATGTGGATTATGTGACACAAGTTACATGAGAATTTCGTTTTTCTTTTTTCCGTTGATTTTTTTCACATTGTTTGCTTTTCTCCAGGGTGGGTCCTGTTCTCTTTATATTTTTGACATGTAATTTCAGCATGAAAACAGGAAATTAATGTATTTTTCTCAGCCACCACTATAAACTATATGGGGTAAGTAATGTAGAAAAAGTCATTTTTGGGTGGTGAATTCCTTTAAAAATGAAAGTTGTAGCCGTGCTACTAGAATGTGAAACTGCAACTCCCAGCAGTCCCTGCAGTGGCTCGGATTGGTCTTTTTCTGAGGGTGCAGGGGCTTTTGTATTGTATTTTGTATTTCAAGTTCCTGTCTGTCTGCCTTCTGTTGGGTTACCTGTACTTAATTGTTTTCTCCTGGATCGTTTCTTGGTTGGGGTCTGGATTGTCTGCCGTCTGCCTGTGTACATGAAGACTGTATGTGGATTTATGGCAATCTTGCCATAGAAAGGAGCGCTCCTCAACCTGTCCACCCATTTCAGGAACTACTGGTTGGACTGCCTTTACATTCCCATTCAACGTGCAGATCTCTGGACTATCTATCTTTATCATTACGTTTTATCGTTGCCGTTTTTCATGGACTTTACTATGTGTGTTTTGTTGTATTTAATGTATAATCGCCATAACGGGAACATTGGTGGTATTGTTGTTTTCATTTATTTTCATTACATTCTTTATTTGCTGTTTGATTACTGGTTTGCTTTGTTTTTGTCTCTGTTTGTGAGTGCATGTGGGTCGGGCCAAGGCTGGGTGCGTCCCTGGAATCTCCATCATAAAAAATAAGTAAATCACCGCCTTCTTGACAGTGTGAATCTTAGCAGCACTTGGCCTGCTACAAAGTAACCACACTGAAAGAGATGGAGCAAGTCTGTGAAGGTACAGGTGTTTAAACAAAATAATGCAGCTCAGACTTTGTGAGTGTACAGTAGATGTGTGAGGGGAAAGCTATGCAGCCATGAAGAACTGAATGGGTGAATTGAGTAACTGCTAGTTTGCGAGTGTAGTTGGGATAGCCAGCCCTCTTTGAGGCTCAGTTATTTGTTTAGTGCACATGTACTTAGAGTTATAAAAAGGTCTGAATAGAAAAGAAAGGAAAAATAGAAATCAAGTGAAAAAGACTGGAAGAAAGAAGTTAAGGTGACAATGAAAGAACACAGGGATGAAATGGGCTAGAGCCAGGGTGGCTTGAAGAAGGCGAGTGATCAGTGAAGCCCCGTGGAGGAGCGAAGGTACAGGGGTGGATCAACACCTGCTGACTTTGAGGACCAGGGATGATCAACAACAACAACAACAATGCATTTCTTATATAGCCCAAAATCAGACAAGGCATACCTCAATGGGCTTTAACATGTTTTCTGAAGGACCACAGGCGTAATTCTATAAGAAGACAAGAGAAAAAACCTGCAAAAAAACCTGTTGGAAAAAAAGGAAGGAATCTTGGGAAGGAAAATTCAAAGAGTTAAACCCTTCCAGGTAGGTTGAGTGTGCAATGTGTGTCAAAAAATGTAGTAAATACAACACACAAAACAGAACATGAGTAATCCTCCTCCTAGAGCTATATGGACAATCTATCATGGCCACCTCAGAAATACAGCACAATTACTTTTGTACTGTGTAGATGCAAAGCACCTCAATAACTCCCAAAGCTAAATGCAAAAATAGATTCTACCACTAATTAAATACAGATCTATCACATATAAGGATACAGATTTGTTAAAAATATATTAAAATAAAGTACTGTCACACACGTGTGTTTAGGAGGCAGTCAACAAGCCCGGAGGTGAGCAATTTATTTTCCGACGAAGGGTTGAATTATGGTACTGATATCTCTCTTTCTACCTTTTTAGAACCAAGGAAGAAAAATAATCCACACTCACTAACAATAACTCCCATATCAGAAACTGGCTCCACAACAATATCCTCCTATGATGACATCACTTCCGGTCCCATTCTGATGACAGCACTTCTGGTCCATTCTGATGACGTCATTTCCAGTCTTGCAAAGATGATGCCATTTCCGGCCCAGACTGATGACGTCACTTCCGGTCCCTGCAACGACGACGTCACCTCCGGCACAGACTCATGACGTCACTTCCTGCCAACTCATTTCCTTCAGCCATTTTCTGTCTATATAAAAAAGACCATTACAGCTCTGTTTTTGGTCTGATGTATCAATCTCAAATTGCATTTTGACCGATTTCTGAACAACAATTATTATACGGGACAATTCCCCAACTCTTTAAATATTTTTTGTGATCTTCATTTATCACAGTACAAACTTATTAACATAAATGACAAACAACAACATCTGTCCATCAGCTAATTGTATAACCACATCCAGATTATAGAAAAGGGGTCAGACAAGCCAGACACAGTCAGAGTCCAGGAGACCTCAGGCAACTAGCTCCCTCCTGCTATTGGCCATTTTACAGCTGAGTCAGTGCTGGGTTGGCCAATCTGATGAGAGAAAGCTTTATCTGAGATGGCTTTTCCATAGACAGGCAATCAACATGGCTGTAGAGTAGTGGCATAAAGTGCTACGTGAGGATACTGAAAAGAGAAACAGAATAGGGGAGGGTTAGTAACAGTTTATAAATATTTCAACACTAACGACTAACAACAGAAATTTAGCGGGCACAGATAATCAGCAGCTCTACTCAGGGTATGCTAAACTGAAGTAGTGAGTCTTCAGCCGTGATGGGCACCACTTATAGTAGCAGGCAGATCAAGTGCTATAGAGGGTCCTGTTGAACTGAAGGAAGGTGGCAGTACAATGAAGTTGGGCTCTGAGGATCCCAGCAGATGCTGAGGTAGGTGAATGAGATGACAGTCAGGTCCAGGACTGTATGTGTGCATTTGTGGTGTCTCAGCTTTGCTGAGCATGCCTGTTGAGTGAGAAGGGTGAGATGGGAGAGAGAGAAATCAAACACTGGGGAATGTAATGAAAGGCAACATTCTGATTGATTGTATCCTTGAATTTAACTATTTATAGAGTTTATTTATTGATTGTAACTTCCTCTTGTAGCGCTGTTTTTTATGGTTCATTTCTTGGAGACATCTGCACTGCACTTTGGACACTGACTAGATTGTTTTAATACACACACTTTGTGTTTTTTACACCATATTTGTAGTTTGTGCCTTTGTTCGCCCAAGTCCATTTTAGTTATGGCTATTGATGTCCCATGAAATGGAAGAGGCCCATCTCTGCAGACCCCCAATGGCATCATACTGAAGACTTCAAGTAATGCGCACAGAGAAACATTAATATTTGGAAAGTATATGAACAAGAGAAGACCATGCAGGTTATCCAAGAACAAAAAAATGTCAATACATCTCCTCAAGTAAGTCCATAAAATCTGTTATGCTATCCAGAATTCTGATTGTGTCTTTGACATTGTCTGTTATAACTGACCATGGGCCCCCCAGAGGTTTATTTTCACTCCATATTGCTAGCTCTTATTCTATCCTCAGAAGGTCTGTCTCAGTTTTCTATTTGTTGTTATGTAACGCTTCCGGTAAACCTCTACCCCTTATATCTCAGAGGTTTCAAAATCTTGCAGTGTCCTCTCCTCTTTGATGGGCTACCACTTTCAAAAATATCACATTTTCATCTTCAACCATCAATTTACTCAGTTTAAATTTGTTCATAGTTAATACCTTACCCCCAGATTAAGCTACATTTATTGGGCTTCAGCCCAGATCCCCTCTTTCACCTGATGTCCCAGACAAGTGTGTTGGTTTTGTTGTCTTCTTCTGGATTTCTGGTCTCTAATCTCCTGCTTTTTTATTTATTGCTATGCCACATATTCTTGTACTCCTAGAATTTTCAGGTCTCCCTCACTCTTTGCATCAGAGTAAGTTCTCATGGTGTGGCACAGTAGCTGTTAAGCTCCTTTTTACTACTAGATAGAAGACCTCAGACCTGATTACAATGAAGAACTGGTTGTCTACCTTTCATATTTTCATTGTTTTGGAACTGTCTATATCAGGAATTCATGGAACATCCAGCATCTCCTTTCCTGTATGGGATTCTGCTGCACCCAAACCGAAATCTTTTATGAGCAGAGACTAGTGATGCAGTCGCTCCCTTAGTTGGGTGTGTTGTGGTGCGACCGGTGGATGCTGCTACTGTTCCTGATGGTATAGCTCAGGACATGGTATAGAGGGGCACCATTTGGGTTTAATTCACATATTGATTGCTTATTGTTTTGTCATGCTGATTTCCTTTAGATTTTACTAAAAAATTGACCACAAAAAATAGCTTCTAGTAATTGAAGGGCAATTTACACGATTAAAAAAAATCTGGCATCACACTGAGAGAGCAAAAATGTTTAATTGCAGCAAAAGCTAAAGGTATAGCATGGCTTAGATTTTAGAGATGCCTTAGGTGTGGAGGTGTTGCTTGTCCTCTCCCTTGGTTTTCCTCCCTCAAACCAAGTTAGGATGGATGGTACACATAGATCAGCCCAAAAAAAGCACCTTTAGAAAATGCTTAAACCCTGTCACTTTTTTCACATTTTATTTTGCTGCAACCTTATGCTAAAATCATTTAAATTCATTTTTTCCCTCATTAAACAGTACAAATGAGAAAGCGAAAACAGACTTTTAGGAACTTTCACTTTTTTTTTTATTAAATTAAAAATGAAATATCACTTTGACCCAAGTATTTAGACCATTTGTATGACAGTTGAAATCTGGCTGAGGTGCATCCCATTCTATTGACCATATTTGAGATGTTTCTAAAACTTGTTTGTAGTCCATTTGTGGTCAGTTCAATTGATTGGACATGATTAGGCAAGGCACACACCTGTCTATAGAAAGTCCCACAGATGACAATATGTATCTTCTTCTTCTTTTGGCTGCTCCCGTTAGGGGTTGCCACAGCGGATCATCTTCTTCCATATCTTCCTGTCCTCTACATCTTGTTCTGTCACACCCATCACCTGCATGTCGTCTCTCACAACATCCATAAACCTTCTCTTATGTCTTCCTCTTCTCCTCTTACCTGGCAGTTCTATCCTTAGCACCCTTTTCCCAATATACCCAGCATCTCTCCTCTGCACATGTCCAAACCAACGCAATCTTGCTTCTTTAGCTTTAGTCCAACCTGAGATGACTCTCTGTTAACCTGGGCTTCCGACTAATCCAGTATGGGAATCTTTATTGTTGTCCGCATATTGATCTGGCAAAATGTTACACTGGATGCCCTTCCTGACGTAACCCTCCCCATTTATCTGGGCTTGGGACTGGCACAAAGAAACACACTGGTTTGTGCATCCCCTGTGGCTGGGTTACAGTTGACAATATGTATGAGAGCAAAAAAACCAAGCCATGTGCTGGAAAGAATTGCCTGAAGTGTTTACAGACAGGGTTGTGTCGAGGCACACAACATTGGAAAACTACAAATGATACCTGCAGCATTGAAGGTCCCTAAGAGCACAGAAGCCCCATAATTCTTACATGGACAGAGTCTGGAACTACTATATGACTCTTCATGGAGTTGGCCACCCAGTCAAAGTGAGCAATCGGTAGAGAAGAGCCAGGGTAAGAGAAACCCGATGCTCACTTTGGTTGAGCTCCAGAAAACCTGTGTTGAAACAAAGGAAACCACCATTACAGCACAGACAACAATGAAAGCTTGCTTGATGGTTGCAACAAGACACCTAAAGGGCTCTCAGACTGTGAGAAACAAGATTCTCCGGTGTGATGAAACCAAGATTGATGCTAAGCACAAAGCAAAATTGGCTGAGGGATAACTCAGTGAATGTCCTCGAGTGGCCCACCAAAGCCTGGGCTTGAAAGCAATTGAACATCTCTAAGATGGTTCCAGATTATTAGAAGTTCTACACTATCAGGAAGTATTAAATGTATGTTTATATATACACCACATAATTAATGAAGGAAAAGCACTTGCAGAATGCAGGATGATTTTGAGTGGATGAACGGATTGCAATTTAACCATACATAGCCATAAAGAGGTTGCCAGATTGTAAAGGGGAGAAGTACAGAGCTCACATGCTAGCCATGTTTGTATAATGACAGGCTGATGTTGCATTAAATCTGATCAGAAGGTTTTTGTTACTGTAAATTACAGATCGGTTTACAAAGCAATCGTGACAAAACCCACAATTTTTGTCAACATGATGATTAAAAGTATTTGATTATGGTACCTTATACAATAATTTTTGTCTTGATTTTCAAACAAAAAACTTTTGATAAGGTGCCCCAAGAGAATGGTAATCTTGTTAAATAAGCCGAGATTAAAGGCACAGTATGTGGGTGTGGAACTGATTTTAGTAAATGATGGGTTAGGGTTTGACAATTTTTTTTTTGGCTAAAGGTGGGGTTACTCAGGGATCGGATTTGGGACCGCTATCATTTGTGATAAAAGTAACTGATGGTCACTCTGGCTGAGCTCCACAGAACCTGTGAGGAGTTGGAAGAAACTTTCAGAAGGGCCACCACCGTTTCAAATCTCTACTGATCTTGGCTTTATGGCAGAGTGGCCAAATGACACATGAAAGCCCACTTGGCACCTAAATGATTCTCACACTATGAGAAACAAGATTCTCTGGTCCGATGAAACCAGGAGTAAACACCAGTCAGCACTCATCACCTATACAATACCACTCCAACAGTGAAGCGTGGTGGTGGCAACATGATGTTGTGGGGTTGTTTTTCTGTGCCAGGGATTGGGGGACTAGTTAGGGTTGAGGGAAAGCTGAATGAGGAAAAGAACAGAGATACTCTTAATGAAAATTTCATCCAGAGTACTCTACACCTCAGATTGGGCCGGAGGTTAACTTTCCAACAGGACAAGACAACATAGAATTGGGCTTAGGGACAATTTTGTGAATCTGTTTGGACCTGAATCAAACTGAACATCTCTGGAGAGACCTGAAAATAGACATCCACTGACCGTCTCAATCTGACCTGACAAAGTCTGAGAGGATCTGCAGAGAAGAATGGCAGAACGGATGTTTGAAGTTTGTTGTGTCAAACCCCAGAAGACTCCAGTCAGTAATGACTACCAAAGGGGCTTCAACTAAGTACTGAGTAAAGGGACTGAATACTTCAGTCAATGGGATATTTCAGATTTTTATTTTTAACAATTTGGCGAACATTTCTAACATTTAGTTTTCACTCTGTGATTCTGGGGTATTGAGTGTTGCTTGATGAGAGAAAAAAAATGAATTTAAATGATGTCAGCACAAGGCTGCAACATAACATCCATCCAACCATCCATCCATTATCCAACCTGCTATATCCTAATTACAGGGTCACGGGGGTCTGCTGGAGCCAATCCCAGCCAACACAGGGTGCAAGGCAGGAAACAAACCGTGAGGAGAGGTTTCCCCTATCTATATATACAGTTTAGGGGGTACACCCATCCCCCTTGGGTGCTGCAATAGGACATGAAACCTACCTAACTTTTGTAAGTACACTGCAAGGAATGAGTACGCGAAATTTCAGCTTCCCATCGATATGGAAAGTGGGAGAATTAGTGATGAGTCAGTGAGGGCATTGCCTTTTATATTGGCAATAATGGATTCAATGAGGTTATCAGAAATAAACTTGATGCACTAGGATTAAAAGTTAAGACGGAAGTAAAAAATTTAGGGGTAACCGTTGACTGTAATTTGGCTCCAGCAGACCCCCGTGACCCTGTGTTCGGATTCAGCGGGTTAGAAAATGGATGGATGGATGGATGTTGACTGTAATCTGAATTTTAAATCGCATATTCATCAGACCACTAGGACAGCATTTTTTCACTTAAGAAACATAGCAAAAGTTAGACATCTTATATCATTGAAAGATGCTGAGAAATGAATTCACGCTTTTGTTTTCAGTCGACTAGATTACTGTAACGCACTCCTCTCAGGACCACCCAAAAAAGACATAAATCACTTGCAACGAGTGCAGAATGGAGCTGCTAGAATCCCAACTAGGAAAAGAAAATCCGAACACATTTCTCCAGTTTTGATGTCACTACACTGGTTACCTGTGTCATTCAGGATTGACTTTAAAATTCTGATTATGGTTTATAAAGCCTTAAATAATCTGCTCCATCTTATATATCGGAATGTCTGACACCTTATATTCCAAATCGTAACCTCAGATCCTCAAATGAGTGTCTCCTTAGAATTCCAAAAGCTAAACTTAAAAGAAGTGGTGAGGCGGCCTTCTGCTGTTATGCACCTAAAATCTGGAATAGCCTGCCAATAGGAATTTGCCAGGCTGATACAGTAGAGCACTTTAAAACACTGCTGAAAACACATTACTTTAACATGGCCTTTTTATAACTTCCCTTTAACTTAATCCTGATACTCTGTATGTTCAGTTCATCATAATAACTATTCATGGTGGCTCTCAAATCCATACTGACCCCTACTCTCTCTTCTGTTTCTTTTTCCGGTTTCTTTGTGGTGGCGGCCTGCGCCACCTCCACCTACTCAAAGCATCATGATGGTCCAACATTGATGGACTGAAAGCCAGAAGTCTACGTGACCATCATCATCAGGTCCTTCCATGAAAACCATAAATACAAAGAGGACTGTTTGACTTATGTTAGGTAGATTGCCCAGAGGGGACTGGGCGGTCTCTTGGTCTGGAATCCCTACAGATTTAATTTTTTTTTCTCCAGCATTTGGAGTTTTTTTTTTGTTTTGTTTTTTCTGTCCACCCTGGCCATCGGACCTTACTCTTATTCTATGTTAATTAATGTTGACTTATGTTTATTTTTTATTGCGTCTTCTATTTTTCTATTCATTTTGTAAAGCACTTTGAGCTACATTTTTTTGTATGAATATGTGCTATATACATATATGTTGATTGATTGATTGATTATATGTATAGATAAACAGTTTCATAAAATTGATAGCTGCATGGAAATAAACGTGTTAATAACAACAACCGGCCCTAATGTATTCCCTTAATGTGAAATGGGTGACCATATAATCCAACACAGATCTAAAAGTGAAGCTTCTCTTTGTTGCTACATTTGGCTTTGGATCCATGTAATCAAGACCAGGATTATCAGGTTTAGAAAATAAAAGGTGAACTTAAGCACAAAGGCAAACACCTACTGAGGGAAGTGATTCCTAATTTATGATTGAAAAAAAAAATAAAATAAACACATTTTAAAAAAATCACAACATTTGTCAAATTGATCGATATGGACATTTTCCAAATGCAAATATTAAAGAATAGATATTTAATGGTGAAATTTGAATTCTTTCCTTCCGGGAGCACGAAAAAAAGAACCAAAAAGACGTTTAAAAAGAATTTTTGCCCAGAGCGATGACCTTGGTGACCATTTTGTACTCGGCGGCTCCATGTGTAATCACAAAGATGAGCCCTTTGCAGTTAACGAGATCCGCCACCACAAACACTAATCTGGGATAAAACTAAAAGAATGCTGATAAGGATATTAAAGCTCACACTGAGAACAAGAGAGCTGCACCGCGAAGATCAATTGCAGTTATTAGCAGGTAGTCTTTAATAGTTTTTAAATAACTATCAAAATAGACTTATGAAACAAAGCCTCTTTAGCCGGCTGAAGAGATGTCAGTCCAGAATAAAACGTATGAAAGCTTTTCTTTTTTTTTTTCATCCTGCTCGAGCTACACCAGCTAATGTGAGTGCATGCTTAAAAGAAAGCGATGACCTACTGAGCAAGTACATGAGTAAACGTGTAGCAATACACCATTTATTACTATTTCCCCTCAGGCAAATACCTTTCCCTTAAGCCTATGCATGGGAACATTTTGTTTTATTACCTTGTGAGATAAGTAGAGAAAAAAAGGCTCTTAAGTACCTGGGGAATTAAAATATTCAGCCTTGTCATATCAGTATCTGTTCTCAGTTTCATGCAGGGCACATAATTATAACAGTGTTTTAAATTGAGCCTAGAAGAAAGATGGGTTCAAGTGCAAATTAATTTCAGATTACCACAACAAAGGCAATCAAATCTCAACAAGCTTGCCAGCAAAATGCCTTCCAATGGTCCCAGGGTCCCTCCCCAGCCTCTATTCCAACTAAAAACAAAGACCTTTCAGCTTAAATTAGACTAATGATCTAACAGAGCCGTGCTGCCTACCTGGTTTATCGTGCTGATTTTTTTTTTTTCTTTTTCTTTCAAGGTTTCTCTTAGAATTAAAAGCCATTAATAGTCTCGTAGCAGATGTGTATGACTTCACTAACCACCCGTCCTCATCACGCACACCACCACCTAACCCCCACCCATCGCGTTCATTTAATCTGGAGAGCTGACTTTGTCGGCTCACTAAAGCCGTCATTGTGAGCTGCCACAGGTCATCTCGAAGGAAGGTGATGCTTTATTTTTCTATCAGCATATCACATCCTGGAGCTCATTTCAAGTAAAAGAGGTGGTATAGAAAGGTCAGTGTTTAGTATCTGCAAAGTGACAAAATAAACAGTCAGCAAGTCAGGGGCCTGCATAACATCAAATTGTATTATTTGGAGGAATCTATCAGACCCTTACTCACTGCTGAAAGAGTCTGGAATTCTTCTGTGCCCCGTGGTGTTCAGATCGTTACCGCCACCCCGCCATGCAAAACCACCCCCACTCTGGACTTCTCCATCATTGTGGAGTGATTCAAATCTAAAACGGCGAGGCTCCGTCAAGCGTCCATCAGCGCAGCTTTTATAGAAATCCAACATCTCACTCTCGTCCTATGGGAACCTGTTGTGGATATAAGGGAATAGAGTGCTGAAAAAATTCAAGTCAAGCCTCATTACCTCCTCATTACCTTTGCAAAACGAAATCGAGAGATTTTTTTTTTTTAATCGGAGTGAGGAAAGGCCCAGGGAATCTCAATGAGAGCCCCTTTTTCCTGTTACTGCACATCCAAGCATGCAGCCCTGCTTCACTAGGGATTAAAGTTTTATTTCCATTTCAGTAACACAATCATCCCCTCATTAAAGTTTTTTTAAGGTAAATTTGCCATCAGTTACCGTCGCATGAGTCAATTATAAGCCCTCTCCAAACAGCAAGTGGCAAGTTTTATAAACCTGTCATGTTGTATTACTGATATGGAAAATTCTACCTTTTGAAGTTCTTTCACCTTTCGTCTTTTTATGTGTGTTTATTTTAATCACACTTATTTCCACCCCCCCAGTGTTTTTGTTCTCCTTCTCCACTATTTCTGTGCCTTGGGGAAAACAATCAGAAACTTCAAATTTGCTTCCAGTGGTACTGTTCCTTTTTGAACTCCTTCTTAGGTTATCCTGGTGGGATGGATTTGGAATGCAATATTTCTTTGTGTTTGGAGTGAGGGATGAGCCTTGCAGCATCATCTTCAACTTTATGGCTCATTTTTAAATAGCCATGTCAATTACAGTAGCTGCAGAAATGGCGCAGAAATATGCTAATAAAGAAGCTTCCTTTTTGAAACATCAGAATATATATATATTCTATATTCTATATATATATGTGTGTTTGTGTATGAATACACAGTATATGAATATATATATGTATGTGCGCACCAATATATTTTATGAATATATATATTTATGTAGTGTGTGTATGTGTGAATATACAGTATATAAATACATATATTTTTGTAAATGTCTGTGTATGTGAATATACAGTATATAAAATAAATATATATATATATATATATATATATATATATGTATGTATGGTAAATATACCATAAATGAATGTACATTTTTTATGTGTGCCTGATATACATGCATACAAACATATATATTTATTCATGTATGTACTGTATATTTCAATGCTGTATTTTAAATTAGGCACACATATAGAATGTACGGTATGTATTCCTGTATCTGTATTAACATGCAGTGTATACAGTATTGCAGCTTTAAATATTTATAATATATATTGCCGCACATGCATATTAGAGGGTCACCCTCCAAGTTCCCTCCAGGTATGTGATACCACCACAGACCAAATGAGAGCCCTGCTGATAACTGTCTTGTCTTCTTCTTCAACCACAGTGCAGAGAAACAAGAAACAGCACAGTAAGGGCAACTGACTCCACCCCTTCTGGCCCTTGGACCATAAAAGTGTGACAACCAGTAAGGAGACATCAAATCTTGTTCTTCCACTACAGCCTATATATATATATATATATATATATATATATATATATATATATATATATATATATATATATATATATATATATATATATATATATATATATATATACAGTACAGGCCAAAAGTTTGGACACACCTCCTCATTCAATGTGTTTTCTTTATTTTCGTGACCATTTACATTGGTAGATTCTCACTGAAGGCATCAAAACTATGAATGAACACATGTGGAGTTATGTACTTAACAAAAAAAGGTGAAATAACTGAAAACATGTTTTATATTCTAGTTTCTTCAAAGTAGCCACACTTTGCTCTGATTACTGATTTGCACACTCTTGGCATTCTCTCGATGAGCTTCAACAGGTAGTAGTCACCTGAAATGGTTTTTACTTCACAGGTGTGCCTTATCAGGGTTATTTAGTGGAATTTCTTGCTTTATCAATGGGGTTGGGACCAGCAGTTGTGTTGTGCAGAAGTCAGGTTAGTTGGACGATCATTTATTTTTCAACAGGACAATGACCCCAAACACACCTCCAGGCTGAGTAAGGGCTATTTGACCAAGAAGGAGAGTGATGGAGTGCTGTAAATGGTCATGAAAATAAAGGAAAAAAACACATTGAATTAGGAGGTGTGTCCAAACTTTTGGCCTGTACTGTATATATATATATATATATATATATATATATATATATATATATATATATATATATATATATATATATATATATATATATATATATATATATATCGTATATACTCATGTATAAGTCGGATCTTGAAATGTGAAAAATCGATCATAAAATCAGACCTCGACTTATACGCCCGTTCAGAAACGCGACACTTAATTTTTTTTTTTTTACATCTTCTTACCTTCTCCAATCTCACATCACTTTCTCAGACGCATCGAATTTTGTTGCAGCAGCACAGTTACCAATTTCTTTTGCTACCTAAACGATGTTTACTTTAAAACCAGCTTCATAATTTCTTCTGATCAAACGCTCTATCGTGAATACGTCAAGGGATGCTCTTTCGATAAAGGTGTATGAGGGTGTGAGGTACAAAAACACAAATCAGTGCAAACGTTGGTTTGGAATAGTTTGGGTATTACCATGTGGTCACATAGGCACAATAGGGAGAGAGAGAGAGTTTAGGAGCACACGCTGATACAGCGCATTGCAGCACCCACATAGAAAAAAAGGCAGTGTGTTCCGTGGTTACTCTCTGAGGTGGGCGTTAGCATATCATAATCTCTTGAACCAATAACGTGAGTTTGCCGCATTTGACCGACATTATAAAATAGCAGAAATTATATTGTAAAATCAAGTTCTGACTTATCTGCAGGAGAACTTATCTGCGAGTATATACGATATATATATATACTGTACCCGACCCGGCACAGACTGACAATGGAGGCACGTGTACAAACCAAAGAAAAAGATTTTATTTTTCTTCTTCACCTGTGGGGCATGTCTTCCCGTTTCCCACAGGCAATACACAGTCCCGTCACCACAAGCACACAAAAGCAGAAACACAAATAAAGTTTCTTCCTCCACTCCTCCCAGGTAGATTCGTCCTCCTCCTCCCGACTCTGGCACCTAGGGTATTGGCTGCAGGCTCCTCTTATAGCCCATCCAGAAGTGCTCCAGGTGCTTGTTTACCTACTTCAGGCTGCACTTTTGGGTGTGGCTGAATCACAGCCCAAATGGGCTCAAGAAGCCATGCAGCTCCGCTTGGCAGTGGCCACGAAGCCCAACAGGACTGAGCTCTGGTGTTCCATGATTGTGGCCCCGATGCAACCCAGGGGAGCTACCACCAAGTGTACCGGGGAACAAGTGTGCAGCCCATGTCTGCTCCCCTGGATTCAGTACCAAAGGGGCGTCTCAGCCGTCCGCCACTATATATATATATATATATATATATATATATATATATATATATATAGTGGCAGTAGGGGGCGCTAGTGCTCCCTTGAACCCTCAGGTACAACTCCAGGCACCGGATAAAAGTCTAAGACTCTTTATTATTTTTCACAGTGCACCAAGCACCTTCCACACTACTCATAAACTCACAATAAATCACCAAAAACTCTCCTCCTCGTCCAGACACTTGTTCCTCTACCTCCCAGCTCAGCTCAGTGTCTGGACTGATCCGTCGTCCTTTTATAGCCCCTGACCCGGAGGTGTTCTTATCCCAACAGTCCACAGTTCCTTATTCCTTCCGGGTCAGGCCTTTACTTCAACCCGGGAGCACGTCGTTCCTTCCCGTCACGTGACCGTGACGTACTCCCGGGTCATAAGGCATAAAAGAGCCCATAAGCCCCCCCACAGCGACTCCTGGTGGTCCCCAAGGTATCCAGCAGGGCTGTGTATAAATACTACAAAGTCCATAAGGCCCTGCTGGACCTCGGGCACTATCCTGCTGTCGGGAGAGCTCCTCCTGGCGGCCTGGAGGTGAGGATCGGCATGAGAAGCCGGCAGTCCTCCACAATATATATATATATATATATATATTTAAACATCTACATATGGAAGTATGTGTGTCTGTCTGTGAGGCTTGGTAGTGAGAGGTGGAGTCGGGCTAACGGTTCCTCCTTTGAGGAAACAGTAAACTCGCTTAGCCACTAATAACACAAGCGAGGCCAGCACATCAGCAAAACTAAACCTCAGAAGAGAGACAAAGTCACTTAGCTGCTAACATCGCCAAATTGGTATCCCTTTTACTTTTCTTTCTGCCGCTAATGCACAAGTGTGGCGAGCACGTCGGCAAAACGAAACCTCCTAGGACAGAGATGCCCAGAGAAATTCCTTTCAATTGCCTGACATCTCTACATTTAATTTTTTTTACTGACGATTTCAATAGTTTCTAGGACCCCAGGCTTTTTACAGCACAGGCTTACACAGGTAGTACATATATAGCTGTTTTTGAGTAGAAACTTAATTGCTCTTCTGCCCAGTACAAACACAAGTCTCTTACAGAGGCGATCCGGCCTCACAAGGAACAGTTGTCAAATCTCGGCCCCAACTCCTGCTGAAAAGAACACAAAGTCTTCTTCATCAAGGGGGTCCAGCAACCCAGTAGCAGTGGCCAAAGCAGGGGGAGTTTGGGGAAGAGAGAGGAGAGTGACACCTCAAGATGGCCGCGGCTCGGTCTTTTAAAAGTTTTGAAGCCCTGAGCAAGGAGCACATCGCACGGCAAACCTGCAGCTGATCCCACAAAGATGAACTGTAAGAGTAAGTTTGTTTCCCATTAAAAAACTGTTTAAGAGGAGGTTTCGGAATGGCTGCCGCGTCCCCTTGTAGCAGCAGTCACAATATTTATATACTGTGGAGCCAACCCGGACACAGACAGGCGGACATGTTGTTCATCAAACCACCACACGTTTATTTACAAAACTATTTACAAGTATGGTCACTCAGACCCAATTCACTAGTGCACAAAACACCCCAAACTCAGTCCTGGCCACAAATGCCTCTCTTTGAGCCGCCTCCACACCTCCTCTGTGCTTCGTCCTGCCTCCTCCCAACTCCAGCCCTGAATGAATGGAGACGGCCCCTTTTATATGGTTCCCGGATGAGCACCAGGTGTTCCCAGCATTCCTCCCTTGGCCACGCCCCAGTGTGGCGGAAGTGCCGGCTGTCCTCCCAGCAGCTCCCCGGGTGTCTCCCAAAGTCTTCCCCCCAGCACTTCCTGGTGTGGCGGAAGTGCTGGGGCAACAGGTCCCCAAGGCATTGGGGCGTCTCCTGGCGGTGACCACGGGCCCCTACAGTGTGGAGCTTCCATGCCCTGTACCCGTGGCCCCCAGAGCAACCAGGAAGGCGGCCCCCACGTGATCCAGGGTGGGCTCTGAACCTCTTCCGGTCCCTCATGGCATCCCGGCCGGGTTGTTGCCCCTGGCACCCCTGACAATACATATACTTATATATAATTTGATACTATCCATATGTATGGTGTTCGCGTCAATAACTCGACTCAATACAAGTTAGAACCATGCAATGGGACCCTGCCTCTGTAGTTAGAACATAACGTGGCAAACGTGGACGCAGTATTGCATGATTGGCTAAGAATGTTCAAATGCTTCAGTGACGCCGCTTGACGGCCGAGTATAGTAAGTCGATGTTGGTTCGAGCAGATAACAGTAAGTTTGGTTGCTTTTTGGAACGTTGGTCTGGTGGGGCGTACTTTCCAGGACTAACATCGTCGACTGACTTAAACCCTTCGACAGCTCCGGAACCGTAATTAATTTAGAACGTATCACCATTTGCTTGGTACGTCAAAATCTATCTTTGGGCAGTTTGGTTTTGGCATCCGTCCTTCTGACATCTATTGGCAAACTGAGTAATGATGGCTGGGTATTAACAACGGTCATTGTTTAAATTTTAGCCGATCTCAGATCTAAAATGACCACGGCAACATAATTATTACTCCGACTCTGATTAGAGTCGTAAAATACGGT
The DNA here is from genome assembly GCF_016835505.1 of Polypterus senegalus. Lineage (NCBI taxonomy): Eukaryota > Metazoa > Chordata > Cladistia > Polypteriformes > Polypteridae > Polypterus > Polypterus senegalus. Next base: position 16,294,291 of record NC_053168.1, read on the forward strand.
TTGTTTTGAAAATTTGTTTGCCGGAAAAAATCAAATGAGGTGCGCCAAAGAGCTGAGTTCACATCTCACAGCCCCGTTTAAACAGGAAGCTCTTCATTACATCGGCCGAAAAGGTCTATTTTAAGCACAAATCAGGGCCATGATAACAAAATCATTTCAAGGACTTAAAAAAAACAAAATAATTCTTTGCAGAGAAAGTTATATAAGTATTTTTTTATTTATTTTTATTATAACTCTTCCGGGGGTGAAGCTAGGTAGAACAGTTAATGACAAATAAAATTCTTTATTGCTGTTAATTTTATTTATAATAAACGTGGTTTTCTAAAATAAAACTTGCCGATGATGTAGCATAAATTGCTTTAAACGTGTAGAGAAACTAGATTAGATGCAGCTTTTCCAAAAAATATTCTAAAAACATTAAGGAATTTTGTCATGCAACAGCTGACAATCATTTGGGCAAAACGTGTTTGGAAGTTAATACCCTGACATCCAATTTAAATCAGTTTCTGACAGCCCCGTGTGTTATGCTACAGATTGTTATTTATACCTTCTTCATTTTAGAGGAGAGTCAGTCACCAAGTCCTTTTAGCACGCCTAATCTAAGTATTCGATGTAAACATGCTGCACAGAGTAGAAGATAAAATTAATCTTAGTGAGCCCATGAAGAGGTTGCTCAACAGCTAGGTCATTCATACCTGGACAATTTTATTTCTCACCTCAGGGGAACCTTGTGGCCAAAAATGAATGCTTTTCAGGCCTCAAGCTGAGGGTAACAGCGGGAATTAACTACTGTGTGATTAACCTTTAAGCATGATTTACAACACACGCCTTATCACCACTAACAGTGTTCGGTATTTTTTTGATTATTGAGCTATATATTTTCAATTTTATCCATTTAAAAAGGAAGGTTATCTTTGTAGTAAAGTAATCAGAAAAATTAAAAGCTAGAACATAAAATTGTTAAATACCGCTTGATTCAATTTGGCACTACGAGGCCCAGAGTTTATTCCGGCAGCATAAAGTACAAAGCAGATACCAGCCCTGAAGAGGTGCTGGTCCATCACAAGGGACTTTCTCAATAATTTTATGATATAATAATATATGAACCTATTAATCAATGAATATTGAAACCTATAAATTAATGAAGTTTCCTCCGGGTACTCCGGCTTCCTCCCACAGTCCAAAGACATGCAGGTTAGGTGCATTGGCGATTCTAAATTGTCCCTGGTGTGTGCTTGGTGTGTGGGTGTGTGTGTGTGCCCTGTGGTGGGCTGGCGCCCTGCCTGGGGTTTGTTTCCTGCCTTGCGCCCTGTGTTGGCTGGGATTGGCTCCAGCAGATCCCTGTGACCCTGTAGTTAGGATATAGCGGGTTGGATAAAGGATGGATGGACAGATGGATAAATTAATGAATATTGCATTCTACCCATCCTTCTATCTACTTGATAATCCACTGTGGCAGTAGGGGGCGCTAGTGCTCCCTTGAAACCTCAGGTACCATGCTAGACACTAGATACAAGTCCAAGACTTTTTATTATTTATCAATACTGTGCACAAAGCACACTCCACACTACTCATATATCAAACAACAACAACACTATTCTCTCTCCTCCTCGCCCAGACACTTCGCCCCTCTACCTCTCAGCTCAGCTCAGTGTCTGGACTGAGCCATAGTCCTTTTATAGCCCCTGACCCGGAGGTGTTCCTGTCCCATCAGTCCACAGTTCCTTATTCCTTACGGGTCAGAGCAATCAGTCCTTTACTTCAACCCGGGAGCACGTCGTTCCTTCCCGTCACGTGACTGTGACGTACTCCCGGGTCATAAGGCATAAATGAGCCCATAAGCCCCCCAACAGCGACTCCTGGTGGCCCCCAAGGTATCCAGCAGGGCTGTGTATAAATACTACAAAGTCCATAAGGCCCTGCTGGACCTCGTGGCACGATCCTGCTGTCTGGAGAGCTCCTCCTGGCGGCCTGGGGTTGAGGACCGGCATGAGAAGCCGGCAGTCCTCCATACCACATTTTTTATTACAGGATTATGCAAAGGGAGAGCCGATCCCTGCAGGTAGGAATCAGTGTAGGCCAAAACATCCGTGAATCACTGAATAACTGCTCACTAGTTAGATTTCCCGATTTACTACAGGAAGTTCTTTAGGATGTGGAAGGAACCCGGAAGGATTAAGACGAATACAAAAAAAAACCCAAAAAACGTTGAGGATATGGAGCTGCACATAGCCAGTAGTGATGAGTGAACCTTGTTGAATTCGCTTCACTTCGGGTTCGGCAAATATGTGGAAAGATTTGAAACTTTCACTGAACTGCATTGAAGACAGTGGGGAAGGAGAAAGTGAACTAGTTTTGAGTGGATTATAATGGAGCAATGGCCTAGGGAAGCATCTGCCAAATACGCTGAACTAATTATTAAGTCCAAAAAGTGACCTGAGATTTGAGGCACCAGGGCCTACCATTGACCCATTGTGAATCCCTGAGATGAAATTATAATCCAAGTCCTTAGGAATCCCAGTCCTTTATCCCTCTCGGCATCTCCCAAACTCCTATCACTACGACTAACACCCACAGAGCCTGTGATAACAGGGGTCAGCGTTATATACTCGGGTTGGCTGTCCCTGTCACTACCCAATTTGCACTACACAGCAAAGAGCATAACATGATTAACCAAGTAGTGAAGACACAACATTAAATGAATCAATGCAGAGCAATAAAGTATTTTCATCCATCCATTCATTATCCAACCTGCTATATCCTAACACAGGGTCACGGGGGGGTCTGCTGGAGCCAAACCCAACCAACACAAGACGCAAGGCAGGAACAACCCCAGGCAGGGCGCCAGCCCACACCCACACACTAGGAACAACTTAGGATGGCCAGTGCACCTAACCTGCATGCCTTTGGATTGTGGAGGAAACCCACGCAGGCACGGGGAGAACATGAAAACTCCACGCAGGGAGGTCTCGGGAAGTGAACCCAGGTCACCTGCCACTGCGCCATCGTGCCACCAAGTATTTTCATAACATTCTCATTATGGTCAGCTAACGTGCCCCTTAAATGCAAATACCATGAGTTGTGTAACAACAACACCATATACGAGTGACATTCAAAAAATTTCCACACATATTTTTGTTGAAAATGAAAGTGAATGAGAGAGGAGTAGTAATTAGGCATTAAAAAGTACAACGCTGGGAAAATTGCATCACAAATGAAGGTGACTACGTAGAAAAGTGATGTAATTTGTTTTTGAAATTCTTAATAAATAGAGATAAAAACAAGTGCAGAAACTTTTCGAACATCCCTCGTATTTCTATATCACATTTTCATACAAAGGATGTAGCTCAAAGTGCTTTACAACATGTCAGAGAAATAATGAATAAATAGTATATAAAGGATAAATAAATAATGTGTACTTATATACTGTATAATTAAGAGAAGTAGGCTCCTTAAATATAGAATGTTTTTCTCTGTTTCTAAATGACAGTCCAATGATAAGGTCAAATGGCCAGGGTGGATAGAAAGCTAGAGAAATAAAATAAAATCTTCAGGGGTTCCAGGCCAAAAGACCACCTGGCCCCCAAAGTGTATTCTGCCTAACATAAATGTTCCTAAGTTGCCCTTTACTTTTATTTTATTTTTTTTAAGAACTTAGTTTTCTATAATTTAGCGCAGTTGGTCTTATGAAATCTTGGGGTATCCACTCTCATTCAGACATCAGATGGGGCAGCGGAGGACTTTGATCAGGTGGTGGTTGCGCAGAATGCCACCATGGAAGAACAGGCAAAGAAAACAGAGAAAACTAAAGATTAATAATGACTGCAGATTCACTAAAGAGAGTGATAATTCTATGTATACCTACTTCATTTTAGTTTAATCCTGATGATCTGTATATTCAATTAATTATCATGATTATTCATGGTGGTTCCAAAATCCGTACTAACCCCTACTCTCTCTTCTGTTCTTTTCCCGTTTTTTTTTTTCTGTCCTCCCTGGCCATCGGACCTTACTTTTGTTCTATGTTAATGAGTTTTGTCTTATTTTTCTTATTTATTTTGTCTTTTTTCTCTTTCTTCATCATGTAAAGCACTTTGAGTGACATTGTTTGCATGAAAATGTGCTATATAAATAAATGTTGTTGTTGTAGTTTATAGTAGAATTAAATTGAAGCTACAAAAAAGCAAAATTTTAAAAGTGGGATTTTAGGAGTTTCTCAAAATGTCCCACAGTATTAGCCTGGAGATTCTCTATTGGTAACGTTTTCCAGATTTTCGGTACGTAAAGCAAAAGGCCACATCACCACTTCATTTAATCTTGGCTCTTGGAATTTTTATGGTAATGACTTGGAATGTAGGGGGACAGGCACTCCAGTATCTAATAAGGAGCGGGATAATTTAAGGCTTTAAAAACCATTAGTGGTACAGTATCTTAAAGTCAATTCTAAAGGACATGGGTAACCAGTGTAATGACGCTAGGACTGGTGTGATGTGCTCAGATGTTTTTTTCTCTGGCTGCATTTCAAATTAATTTACAACTGATTGACATCTTTCTTAGGTAGACTGGATAGAAGTTCATTACTAAAATAATATCTCAGAATCTTGTAATGTTGTAAGATGTCTAACTTTTGCAATATTCCAGAAAAATGCAGTCCCAGTAATATGGTTAATGTGTGATTTAAAGTTTAGGTCAGAATTCAAGATAATACCTAAATTCTTAACTTCCGTCTTGACTTTTAAAACTAAGGGGTCCAGCTTATTTCTAATACCCTCACTATTTCCATTTTGATTAATAACTAAGATTTTCATTGAATTCTTATTTTTCTTATACTGATTCGAACCATACTGTAAAGTGTAAAGTTGAGCAAAGTGGTTTCTTTTTTTTTTCTTAAACGAATCTAGCTAGAGTACCAATCAGGTAGTTCAGCGTTTCTCAACCTTTAAGTATTTGCGACCCGAATTTTCATAACAGTTTTAATCGCACCCCCCCTAACAAACGTAGATGCTTATTTTATTATACCTACTTAACTTTTATCGACATTTATCTAACTCTATATTTATTGCTCTAGTATCAGAATGTAGTTTAAGTTAATTTGTTTTGGTTTCAACAGATGTTTTTATCATATTTTTGATTCTTGTTTTCTTTTTTTCACATCTTCGTGCCCCCCTTTTTGTTACTTTGCGACCCCCCTAGGGGGGCCCACCCCTCAGGTTTAGAACCACATGCATGTATACGTCAGAAATTATTTACACAGGCATGAAGGACGTCAGACAGCACAATTCAATGTAAGGTGGAATTTGCTTCTTGAAAGTTATTTGCATGCATAAAGCAAATGGAGCAGATCAGGCAGTGACATCCTCATCCAACATTGGCTGCAACAGCTATGTGATGTCTTGCAGGCCTTGCAAAGCATCTTGGGGAGCTGGTGGAAAAACAATTCACCCTACCCAGTCAAACAGCGAATATTTAGGAACAAATTCTTTGAACAACATCACCGACAAACCCAGTAAGTTCATAGGGAAAAACAATTTGATGAATTCCAACGATTGCCACTAATAGCCAATATCTGAGGTTGGTATTAGAACTAAGTCCAGGAGCTGTGAAGTGTCAACGTCAGCCACTGTGCAGTCATGCTGTGCTAATCGTAATATTACTTATTCATTATCTCTCATTTGTTTATCCCCATCAGTGATGATAATAATGACGATGCTGACAAAAATAAAGTGGAAATCCAACACCGTATTTATGGGTTGGTCGAGAAAAGGAAAAGACAAGGAAAGTGATAACATAAAAGGAAGCAAATGGGCATTCTTTTCATACAGCTCCACTTCGAGAGAGGAAGTGTTAAGAATTTCCTTATCAGGGCCTATCTTGTCTTTTAAACCCTCATTTTATTTTAAAGTTAAGTAATAGAGGCTGTAGTGAGTGACTAGAACAACAAAGCATTTGAAACCACAAAACTAAAGTGTCGGCCTTATCAGTCTCAAACAAAGCAAGCGTCTGGTTTACAAGCACTGTGTCTTTAAGTGAGGTAATCTTGTGTCATGCCAGTCTAACTTTACTCTGACCTGCATTGTGTTTATAACATTAGAGGTCCATATGTTACCTTTACTTCATTTATTTATTGTCTGAATTGCTTGTTCCAATAGACAGCTGCATTAAACACAAATCATGGGGCAATCCTGGGTAGGGGGCACATACATGAGAGAGGAACACTAACACACAGATACAAACTCATACCTAGCAAATTTAGAGTTGTCACTCAAGCCAACATACAGTGGATTGAGAAAATGTTCACATGCCTTCGCTTTCTGGAGACTTTATTGTGATTTAGATTTAATATTAAACTGATACAATTGCTATTTTTGCTTATCAATCTACACTCGATAACCCATAATGACAAAGTGAAAACCATGTTTTCAGGAATCTTTGCAAATCTCTCTTGTACTAGGGTGTTGTACCGTGTTAGCGATTATGAATGTAGAGAAAAGCCAAGCAAAATGACACCTTTTATTGGCTAACTAAAATTAAAACTTTTTAGTTAGCCAATAAAAGGTGTCATTTTGCTTGGCTTTTCTCTTAAATCTCTCTTATTATATAAAAAAAATCATGGGACGAGATGAGACTTTTTAGCCTGGGACAAGACAAGACTTTTTCAGAGAGAAAATTTTCATGTCCCGCGAGACGAGACTTTGTGCCAAGAGATTTAACCACATCCGTGCCGGAAATAAAAAGACAAAGAGTAGATGACAAAGTTGAACATCGTAACAGGTTCAAAAACGCTGGCGTGATACACATGCAGAGCAGGATAGAGATAATGGAAGTACGAAAAAGTCTCAAAAAAATGATAGTAAAGATCGCATTAGCACAAACAAATGGAAATGATTACTCGGTGAAATAACAGAACAGAGAACTGATATTGAATATATGGACATAAGTGATATGACAGAAGTATGTAGATATTATTCGGATTTAAACTTTAAATCAGAGACTTGTAGATCGTCTAATTCATGTTGTTATCAGGGAGAAGTAGTGTTTCTTCCCAATGAAGAGGCGTATCCGTGAGAATTAAAAGATTTGTTGTTTGATGAAAGTGAAATCCTCATACGCGAGCGGCAGAGACGCAAAGTGACTGGCGTGTTGCGCAGGCCAGGGGGTTGGCAAGCAAAGCGAGCAGGGAGCAAAGCCCCCTAGTTTATTAAAAATCAAAACTGGAAACCTCTCATTTATAGAAGTATTTAGTCCCTTTGCTGTGACACTCCAATATGTGGTCAAGTACATCCTGATTGCTTTCATTCTCCTTGAGATGTGTCTAGAACAGGACTGGAGTCCACTCGTGGCAAATTAAACTGACCGGACATCATTTAGAAAGGCACACATGTACCTGTGTATAGAGGCTCCCACAATTCATGCTGCATGTCAGGACAAAAGCCAAGCCATGAAGTGTAAAGAACTCTTTGTAGCCCTCTATGATCAGGTACAGATTAGGAAGAGGAGGTAAAACCATTTCTAATGCTTTAAGTGTTCCCAGGAGCTCAGTGGCCTCACTAACTATGACACAGATTACAATTGGAACCACCAGGACTCTTTCTAGAGGTGAGCAACCAGGCAAGAAGGGTCTTGGTCAAGGAGGTGACCAAAAACACAATGGTCACTCTAACAGAGTCAGATGGAGAACATTGTTTCTTGGTGCAGAAAGAATTGTCTGCAACTTAACATCAGAAAATCCAAAGAACTGCTTATTGACCTTCACTGCACCAAAGATCCTCCATGTCCGGTCACTATTCAGGGAGTCGATGTAGAGGTGGTGCACTCCTACATGTACTTGGGGGTCTACATCAATGACAGGTTGGAATGATCTCGTAACACAAAGGAACTATATGAGAAAGGGCAGAACAGACTCATTTTTCTTAGGAGACTACACTTCTTTAATGTGGAAAGTGACGTTACATCTTCTACAACTCTCGGATTCTCAGAGGTGCACTGGGCCATTAACATCACACCAAGAGAGGCTCAACGAATCAACAAGCTAACTAAAAGGGAAGACTCAGTTATGAAGTGCACTCTGGACCCCCTGACGGTAGTAGTGGAGGAGAGAACTAAATCAAAACTGAGTTCCATTCTGAACAATGCTACACAACCACTCTCGGACACAAGCACACTGAGGACTTTTAGCCAACAAATTATTCAGCAGAAGTGTGTCAAGGAACGGTACGGGGGCCTCTTTATACGATCAGCAAGCCATCTGTATAATGCCTCACCGGGAGCATGACTGCTAAGTCAGAAGTTTTCGTTCTTTTTAATGTTCTTCCTTTTTAGTCATTCTTGTGTGTGTTCAGACCGTAGTATCTATCTATCTATCTATCTATCTATCTATCTATCTATCTATCTATCTATCTATCTATCTATCTATCTATCTATCTATCTATCTAAAATTATGGATGTGATTTACTGTTCATTTCTTTTACAAAGTATCTGCATTATATATTGGCACAATTCACCTATTATCTAGCCAAATGAGCTTAATGGGCTGAATGATCTACACTTGTTTGTCAGATTCATTAAGGTCTGTTTTCTTACTTTGCTTTAAATGAATCAGAGTGGCTACTGCTTTCATTTTCATTTGGTCCACAAATCTATCGTGGAGAGTCTGCCCTCTAACACAGACAGACCACAGAAGTCCAAAATCACACACGTTTATTTTCTTTTAAACAGTCCTTTGCACAACACAACCCATCAGCACCAATGCTCACCGTTCTTTTTCTTTTCTCTATTCTTCACCTTCTCTTCTGCCGCCTCCACTCCTCTCCTGCAAGCCCTGTCTTCTACCTGCCAACTACGGCTCCCTGAATGGAGCGAGTCGGCACTTTCTATGTTGAACCCTGATGTGCTCCAGGTGCACCCTGATGATTTTCTTGTAGCACTTCCTGGTGTGGCGGAAGTGCTGCAGTCCAGGGCTCCGGGATCATCTGGCAGTAGTCACGGTCCCCAACAGGGTTGAGCTTCCAAGCTCCAAGTCTGTGACCCCGATGTATTTCAGGGCATCTGCTACACTATCTGTAGGCAGGGTGGTGGCTCTGAGGCTAGGGATCTGCACTGGCAATCGGAAAGTTGCGGGTTCGAATCCAGTAAATGCCAAAAGGGACTCTGATCTGTTGAGCCCTTGAGCAAGGGCCTTAACCTGCAAATGCTGAGCGCTTTGAGTAGTGAGAAAAGTGCTATATAAGTGTAAAGAGTGATCATTATTCTATCTATCTATTATATAGTGCCTTTTAATTCAATCAATCAACCACTCTATCTAGTGCCTTTCACATCGATCTATCTATCTATCTATCTATCTATCTATCTATCTATCTATCTATCTATCTATCTATCTATCTATCTATCTATCTATCTATCTATCTATAATTCATAAAGTGAGGTTGAGTAGCCAACTCCTAGGTGGGTGTGGTACCTCATCTTTTAATATGGTCTTCTTAGATTTGAAAATGTGGTAAATCCAGATGCCATAATGAGGCTTTATTTTTGGAAGGTTGCCTTGATTCTGCGAGGTGGACACTCAAATAAGAATTTGCTATACTTGTATGCTGTACTCAGTATATATGACAATAAAGGTCGATTGATTGATTGATACAACATGACGTTGGAAGTAACTTCATAGCTGGATTTCATATATTGCCCTAAGCCCTAAGATTTAGGACTAAGGTGGGATGGGGGGGGAGGATGGAACTATCTGGCTGATTGATGATACGGACAGAAGAAGGAGCATGGAGGTGAGATTTTTTTTTAGTGACTACCTAAGGGTAAGGGTGACAGCTGTCCCTCCCAGCATTTTAGGTATCCAAGTGCTTGCATAGACAGGCACATTCAGCACGTTGTGTTTGAAAAACGTTTTCTGTCTTACTTAGAAACCCAGTCATTATTTGCTTTAAAGCATTTAGGCTTTTACTCATTAGCACTAATAAGAACATCCCAATACATTTCCATGAATACCATATACATTTAGAGAAACCTTTCTAAGTGTGGGGACCGAGGAAACCGTGTACAAAATATACTATACAACAGCCAAAACAAAACTTATTTATTTTTATTATTTTTCGTATAAAAAAAAAAATTGTCTGGTGATTCAATGAAAACTTGGGAGATGAAGATGAGGGTGTGAATTTAAATGAATTGTTTTAAATGATTAATCCTTTCTATGTAGTTGCAGCACAACGTACATGGTTCAAAATGGTCCAGTGTTAAGTGATGATTGTCCCAATCTCCTGGCTAAATTGCCCACCACAGCCTAGTCATTCTGAGCCCCTAATCATCCCCTGTCTCTAATTGGCTATCTCTCTCACCACTTTACCACCTAATGGGTGGTGAGCATACTGGCGCAAAAATGGCTGCCGTCTCATCATCCAGGTGGATGCTACACATTAGTGGTGATTGAAGTTGTTCCCACTCACTATGTAAAGTGCTTTGAATATTAAGAAAAGCTCATATAAATGTAAAGAATTATTACTATTATTGTTATTGTTGTGGGGTGGCAACTGCACAATAATTAAGAGGCACCAACTGAGCTTGAGCACTAAATAAAAGGGAGCATGGGTTGTGCGTTAGGGGAGAAGGAAAAATAGAAGGGGATAAAACTAAAGAGAGAGAGATAGCTAGTTTTTGAGGAAAGGTAGACAGAGTTGGGCAGCATCCGTACCGCTGTCTAGTTTATTGAGAGGAGGACACAGGGCTGGAGGAGCTCTGAGAAGTGATTGCACTCCCAGCAGCCAGAAAAGCTGAAAAACAGAGCTGGTGAGAAGGTGCAAGAGGCCAAGGGGGCAGGTTGAAGGATGGAGTCCAGACGTAGTGGCATCTAGGAGAGGGTACAGCGCTCTAGAAGTTGTGGTGACTGACAGAGGTGGCAGCTCTGGATCGACAGATACCGGCTGAGGTGGTGGATTGGAGGGATGCAGTGGAACGTGTCAGTGAGATGCCCAAGGGTCCTGACGAGGACTGAGGAAGAAACATAATGATTTCAACTTTTCCAATTTGGATTTTAACATATTTATTAGATTTGGGATTTTAAACAATTTCTTTTTTTAATGGCATGGTTTTATGGATTATCTATTTCTTTAATGACCATTTATATATTGCGTTGTTTTGCATATTTTCAGGATTCACTTTGATTTCTCCATATTTTCAATAAAATATTACTTTGTACTTATGACGTTAAGTCTGATACTTGTTTACTCCTTTACTACCTTTACTCTCGATGCCCTGGGACGATGGACAGCACAAAAGCTGAGGGCACACACAGCTGCACACAAACATGCATTTCTGAACCAAACAAAATAATAAAGAATAATGGATAGCACTCTGAGCCTGGACTAAGTGGTGGACACTATACAAAAGCAAACTAAAATGAAAATTGATTTTGAAATTCAGTAGAAGTGAACAGAAAGAATAATCCCAGAATTTACGAGACCCAAAAATTTACATAATCGGTCAACAGAACAGGAGTAGGGTGCAGTTACCGAATATGCATCTAGGTATCATGTCAGGTCAAGTCTGAACAGAACACCCTCATCTTCCCCTCATTCACTGGTCAAGAGTCCTGTCTTCAATTCAAAAGCGCAATTCCCGTGCAATGGATATCCTGCTTGTGGACTGCTTTCACTTTCCAGAGGCATTTACTTAACAACATTTTTAGCAAAAAGAATGCATGCGTTTTGTACGTTGTAAGCATACGACAGGATGACTTGACATGTGGATTATGCCACACGAGAAAACTGAGAAACTTGACAGTTTTACTCCAGTCCAACTTTGGTCTCCATTGACACCCATTCAATCAAAAAGCTTGTCATCTCTGTTCTCCATAAAAATGTGACATTGAAATTTTTTTCTTGGCCATCACTACAAACCACATGGGGTAAGTGACATATAAATAATTTTGCCAGTGTTCTCTAACTACTGAAATGCATTTCTAAGAAGGTAAAGGCCGCCATTTGCAAAGAAAATAACAATTTGGAAGATAGTCGGAATTAATAATAATGTATACACACTTTTCCATACTTACAAATTTTATTACTCTGCATAATTTTAATTGTAAATTTAAAGGGACTATTCTAGCAGCACCTGATAATCTTCACCGTTTTACACAAAGTTAGAAGAACACAGTTGTGTAACATGTCTTTGTATGCTGTAGTAATAACAGTACCCCTCTGTGGAGCCAAGGGGCCTAGCCTAAACCCTGACACATAGCCGTATACCCCAAGACCCCATTATCCCTCCTTCATTAAACTTTTAGTGGGCACTCTGCAGTCTAAAAGGTAGCCTTCTCCTGGCACCCATCAAACCCAAATTCATCCACCAGACTGAAAAATAGTGACACGTCACTTCCAGTGCTCCAGAGTCCAGTAGAGTTTTACACCACTCCAGCCGACACTTGGAATTCTGCATAGTGATCTTAGGCTTGTGTGCAACTGCTCAGCCATGGAAACCCAATTTCATGAAGCTCCTGATGCACAGTGCTGATGTTGCTTACAGGGACATTTCATAGAGATGCAGCAGAGGAGAGGAGATTTTTACGCATGGCACAGCAATAAATGACTTCTCATGAAGCAATTGGGTTGGAGCAAAAACATGTAGCCACCGTGGCCCTCCAGGAACAACGCTACTCACCCCCGTTTTAAAGGGTCAGTCAGTCATTTTCTAACCTGCTAAGTTCTGAACAGGCTCACGGATTGTGATGGACCCCATCCCAGTCAGCACAGGGCACAAGGCAGGAACAAACCTGTGGTGGCGATCTGCACCCCCACCACCTAATCAAAGCACAGTGATGTCCTTACATTGATATATTAAAGGCCAGAAGTCCACATGACCATCATCATCAAATTCTTCCATGTGAACCCTGAATACAATGAGGACTGATTGAGGTCATTTATTTTAGGTAGAATGCCTAGTGGAGGGGCTGGGTGGTCTCATGGACTGGAACCCCTGCAGATTTTATTTTTATTTTCTCCTGCCGTCTGGAGTTTTTTTTTTTTTGTTTGTTTTTTCTGTCCTCCTTGGCCATCGGACCTTACTTTTATTCTATGTTTGGTGTTCCCTAATTTGAATTATTTATTTTGTCTTTTATTTCTCTTTTCTTCATCATGTAAAGAAAGCACTTTGAGCTACATTGTTTGTATGAAAATGTGCTACATAAATGCATATTGTTGTTGTTGACAGGGCACCAGTCAATCACAGGGCAAAACGTAACACAAACACCCCAACCACACACTAGGGCCAATTCAATACTGTCAATCCACCTAACCTGCATGTCTTTGGTCAGCGGGAGGAAACTGGAGCATACAGAGGAAATCCACACAGACACAGGAAGAACATTTTTTTTTTTGTTCTTTATTTCACCTTATACAATTTCTTGTATTAGGAATTTGTTAGTTTTCGCACACCCCTTGGGGTTAGATCACCATTGTACAGCACCCCTGGAGCAATTGAAGGTTAAGGGCCTTGCTCAAGGGCCCAGCAGAGTAGGATCTCTTTTGGCAGTGATGGGGACTCGAACAGGCAACCTTCGGGATACCAGCACAGGTCCTTAGCATCAGAGCCACCACTCCACCACAGGGAGGACACCGGGACACAAACTCTGGTCTTCTTACTGCGAGGCAACAGTAGACAACTGCCACTGATCCACCATGCCATGATTTAAAAGGTCAGTCAGTCATTCTCCCCCTGCTATATCCTAACATATATATATATATATATATATATATATGCTATATCCTATATTCCAAATCGTAACCTTAGATCTTCAAATGAGTGTCTCCTTATAATTCCAAAAGCTAAACTTAAAAGAAGTGGTGAGGCGGCCTTCTGCTGTTTTGCACCTAAAATCTGGAATAGTCTGCCAATAGGAATTCGCCAGGCAAATACAGTAGAGCACTTTAAAACACTGCTGAAAACACATTACTTTAACATGGCCTTTTTATAACTTCACTTTAACTTAATCCTGATACTCTGTATGTTCATTTCTTCATAATAACTATTCATGATGGCTCTAAAATCCGTACTGACCCCTACTCTCTCTTCTGTTTCTTTTTCCGGTTTCTTTGTGGTGGCGGCCTGCGCCACCACCACCTACTCAAAGCATCAGGATGCACCAACATTGATGGACTGAAAGCCAGAAGTCTACGTGACCATCATCATCAGGTCCTTCCATGAGAACCCTAAATACAAAGAGGACTGTTTGATTTATGTTAGGTAGATTGCCCAGAGGGGACTGGGCGGTCTCTTGGTCTGGAACCCCTACAGATTTTATTTTTTTCTCCAGCCTTTGGAGTTTTCTTTTGTTTTTTCTGTCCACCCTGGCCATCGGACCTTACTTATTCTATGTTAATTAATGTTGACTTATGTTTATCTTTTATTGTGTCTTCTATTTCTCTATTCATTTTGTAAAGCACTTTGAGCTACATTTTTTTTGTATGAATATGTGCTATATAAATAAATGTTGATTGATTGATTGAACACAGGGTCACGGGGGTCTGCTGGAGCCAATCCCAGGGCACATGGCCCACCGAAGGACACACACAGCCCACCGAAGTACACACACACACACACACACACACTAGGGACAATTTAGGACTGCCAGTGCACCTAATCTGCATGTCTTTGGACTGTGGGAGAAAACCGGAGCACCCGGAGGAAACCCACGCAGACATGGGGAGAACATGCAAACCCCACGCAGGGAGGACCCGGGAAGCGAACCCAGGTCTCCTTACTGCAATCCAGCAATGCCACCACTGTGCCGCCCTGATTTAAAAGGTCTGAGTCTTAAATAGCAAGTCAATTCAATGAAGTTAATCAGTAGGGAAAATGAGTCACTAATGAAGAAAATAGTTAGAATGAAAACCTACAGCCACTGTGACCCTCCAGGATCAGGGTTGTGCACCCCTGCCTTAAAGTAAGTCATCATAGTGCAATGATTTGAGCATAAAAAATGAAAGCATCTGAATTTTGTTTATTAATCTGAGAAAAAGGCAGTCAGACTGATACAGAGCCTGGCACAACGATATCCTGGTACAACAAAGTTCATTTTGGTTATGCTGAGAAAAAATGTACTTTGCTTTAATGTTTTTTGTTGAGCAGTAAAGTTATTTTCTGCTGTCTAAAACTGTATGAAGCTGAAAAAGAATCGCGTCTATTTAGATTAACCATGGTCTGAGTTTGGTTTTGTTTTTTTTTTGTCTTACGCGGCTAAGATGTGTTTCAGCAGTTTTCCTTAAGGTGCTGCTTTAGGCACTCTGTGTCCTGCCATGATTTGATTATTGGCACAGGCTCATGGCTAATTATACAATTAGGAACAAGTTGCAAGGCATCTGTGGCAAAACAATCAATTTGTTACTGATCTTTGTGAACATGTGTACTGAAAGATA
Organism: Polypterus senegalus; assembly: GCF_016835505.1. Taxonomy (NCBI): domain Eukaryota; kingdom Metazoa; phylum Chordata; class Cladistia; order Polypteriformes; family Polypteridae; genus Polypterus; species Polypterus senegalus. Next base: position 16,309,704 of record NC_053168.1, read on the forward strand.
GGCACAGTCAAAATGTCAAGACGCATGTCCATGGACACAGACTAACACAATATGCCAATGGCATAATGCATACTCATGTATTTAAAGTATTTTGCTCAACATGTGATTTATCTTTGGACCACATGCTTAAGATTACTAGACACTGACACTTGAAATCACAAAAGCCCAAGGAAAGCTTAAGGGAAAAGAGAACACGGCCCTTATCAGTAATTGTAGTCTTTTGGCCAACACTGCAGTGAGAATGTATCACAAACTCTCCACACGATAAACACAGACTCAATGATTTCATTCAGGAAACTCGGGATCTTAATTGAAGAAAATCACAGCAGTGACCTGATAAGTTTCAATAAAAACCTTCAGCAACTAATTGTCTGAAGCTCCCTAAATGAACCAACAGAAAATGGCACCTTTTTCCTACTGAAAAGATGTAAAACGTGTGCCCCCATGTACAATACAGACCGTATAGTTATACCACACTGCCGACTTGAACATCACATAAAGGGATCATTTTCCTGCAGATCATCTAATGTGGTCTACCTAATTCTCTGCATGAAATGTCCTGACACTGCACTCTATGTGGGAGAAACTGGACAAACAGGAAACTGTTCCTGTAGCGGCCCACTTCAACAGCCATGGACACTGTGAGAGGGACTTTAAAGTCACAGTGCTTATGGGCAACTTCAAAACACAGCAAGAGAGAAAAGAATGGGAAGTTAAACTCATGTTAAAATTTAATACATTACAACATGGCTTGAATAAAGACAAGAGTTTTATGGCGAGATATGAGGATTGTTTGCATCTCTCAGGCTGACACAGATAACCTGTCTACAGACCCATATTGTTTTGAAAAACTCATCACAAACTTCAAAGGACTTTGTTGGACAGTTATCTTATCCAAAGATCTTGACCATACATTGTTCTTCTCTCTCTTGTTAACTCTTTCAGGGCTGATGTCACCTTTTGTCAAAGTTCAGGAGTAGAGGACGGTAATCAGCTGTAAACTGCAACAAAACTCACCATTACGTTTTAGTTTGACTCTCTTTGCTAGAAGGAAAGTTACAGAGCTTTGTTGATTTTAGTAGTGAAAAGGAAACAACCTCTAAAATGGCACCGACATCTGGCGCGAGACCAAAGCCAATGTGCAAAGCAAAATACTCCATGGACGTTTTATCTAATTTCATAGGACTCTGACTCGTTGGACTTCGAGTTTCATGCAAGTGATCTGGAGATGGATATCGAAAACGAACGTGAGGTACCAGCATCATCTGATCGGTCCCTAGCTGAATGTGGTGGTGAACACTTTCGTGTAGGTGATGCGCCTACAGCAGCCTTTGCCTGGGAGGACCACCACTTATGATGACAAGCGGTCCAAACCATACTGCGTCACACTGCGACCGCCATTGCCACCCACCTGCTGTGTGAAGACAGCCAGGCAGCTGGCCCACCATGCATTCCTGCTGACCATCGAGGTGCCCCCACGCAGCCACTGCTGCCAAAGATGACGAACATGCGCCAACAGCAGCCGCAGCACACAGCAACAGGCGTTTTATGTTGACTTACGTGTGAAACCATTGCTTTGTGTGCTTTTCAGAAAACTGAGTGCTTTGGAAAAAATATTCAGCCCTCAAAGAGTTAAATTAATCTTAGCCTGAAGGAATCTATTAATTTTTTACGTTTAAGATTTTTCATTTAAAGATTTTCCAATGTTGTTTCTTGTCCTAGAGTGTATATAAACACAGGGAACTCCAGTTTCTGTATTACATCTCGCCTGAAGAAGGGGCCTGAGTTGCCTCGAAAGCTTGCATATTGTAATCTTTTTAGTTAGCCAATAAAAGGTGTCATTTTGCTTGGCTTTTCTCTACATTCATAATGGCTAACACGATACAACACCCTAGTAATAAAAACCATAAAGATTTGCTGTTTTACTGGATTGTTTGTGATGGATAGCAGAATTATTGTTGTCACGTTCTGCCAGTTTGATGGCATTAGAATCGTGTCACTGCTTTTTGTAGACAATATGGTCCTGTTGGCTTCAGAATACTTTGGGACGGTTTGCAGCTGAGTGTGAAACGACAGGGATGAGGAACAACAGCTCCAAATCTGAGGCCAGGGTCCTCAGCAGGAAAAAGATGGATTGTCCTCTCCGAATGGGAAAGTGAGATACTGCCTCAGGTGGAGGAGCTTAAGTTCCTTGGGGTCTTGTTCACGAGTGAGGGGGAAAAACATTGGCGAGATCGAAAGACGGATCAGGATGGCGAGTGTAGTTATGCTGTCACTATGCCGATCCATAATGGTGAAGCTGGAGCTGAGCCAGAAGGCAATGCCCTCGACTCAGTAGTCAATCTACGCCCCTATGGTCAAGAGTTTTGGGTAATGACCAAAGGTTGAAATTGCAATTACAAAATGAACTTTCATCGCAGGGTTGCCAGGCTGTCCTTTAGAGATAGTGTGAGAAGAACTGACATCCGGGTGAGGTCCAGAGTAGACCCGCTGACCCTCACTGAGGGGAGCCAGTTGAGGTTGTTCGGACATCTTATATGGCTGCCTCCAGGATACTTCTTCTGGAGGTTTTATGGGCATTAGCAGCTGGGAGGAGACCCCAGGGATGACCCAGGGCTTGCTGGAAGGATTATATTTCCCAGATAACTGTTGTGAGTTGGCAAACGTGGCAGGGGAAAGTGACATATTGGCCATCACTGCTAAGACTGTTGCCCCCGTGACCCAGTCTTGGATAAACAGTTTAAAATGAATGAATGAATGTTCTGCCAGGATGTGTTTTCTGGCCTCTGTTTATTTTTTATTTTCCTTTTCAGTTCCTTGTTTATTTAGTTTAAAGTATTATCATGTCATTTTCTAATCGCTTTAATCCAGGCCAGGGTCACGAGGGTTGCTGAAGCCTATGCCAACTAGCACTGAACACAACACAGGAGCAAACACTGAACAGGGTGCCAGTCCATCGCAGGGTGAACACACATACACACACACACTGGGGCCAATTTAGATGTTGCCAGTTCACCTAACCTGCATGTCTTTGGACTGAGGGAGGAAATCCACACAGACATGGGGAGGACATGCATATCCCCGGGACATGAACTCTGGTCTCCTTACTGTGAGGCAGCAGCGCTACCACAACCCCACCTTGCCACCCATTTTAGAATTTTTTTTTATATGTTTATGGTAATTATACATTTTTGTCAATATTGATTTGTTTATTTAGTTTCTATACATTTTGTGTTGTTCTCTTATGTTCCCTGTACCTTGTGGATGGAACCCAAAGAGATGGGTGTGTCCTGATGTCACTGCTGAAGGACCGCCCCTTAAGATGAGTAAGATTCCTTCAGTTGTCCATTTATGTTCTTTGAGTGCAATGTTTGATAGTCTGGTTTATTGGATTCATTTTCTTCTGTTCTTGATTTTTGATTATTGGACTGCAATTTAGGAAACCCGTTCACCTCATGTTTGTTCTTTCTTGTGATTTCTAAACAAATTTTTACTTTTTGGTCTTGACTTTCCTAGCAGCATGTTTTAATGGGTTTCTCCCTAAAAGAAAAATTTTTGAGTATCCTAGTATATTTTGGGAATATTAAAGGAGTATTTTAAACTTTAAAACAAGTCAGGACCACTTTAAGATCTGTGTAGGCTGAAGCCAGCTGTTGGAGTTTGGGGGTGAGGCTGCCTAAAGTAAGGATTGTTTGTGGATTCTTTGGAAGTCAGTCAGTCATTCTCCAACTCGCTATATCCTAACACAGGGTCACGGGGTCTGTTGGAGTCAATCCCAGCCAACACACGGCACAAGGCAGGAATAAATCCCGGGCAGGACACAAGTCCACTGCAGGGCACACCCACACACACTAGGGACAATTCAGTATCGCCAATGCACCTAACCAGCATGTCTTTGGACTGTGGGAGGAAACCAGAGCACCCGGAGGAAACCCACACAGATACTTGGGGAAAATGTAAACCCCATGCAGGGAGGACCCAGGAAGCGAACTCAGATCTCCTTACTGCGAGGCAGCAGCGCTACCACTGTGCCACCGTACCACCTTCCATCTATCTACAATAAAAATTCTAAATGCCACTCAGTTTACAGCTAATGAATACATTAATATTTCTTGAAATTGAAGTCATTGTCCTACCTGCTATATCCTAACACAGGGTCACGTGGGCCTGCTGAAGCCAATCCTAGGCAGGGCGCATGCCCAGTGCAGGGCACACACCCACACAACAAGCACACACTAAAGACAATTTAGAATCGCCAATGCACTTAACCTGCATGTCTTTGGACTGTGGGAGGAAACCCACGCAGACACGGAGTGAACATGCAAACTCCATGCAGGGAGGACCCGGGAAGTAAACCTGGGTATCCTAACTGTAAGGCAGCAGCGCTACCACTGCGCCAGCGTGCTGCCCCTTCTTTGGAAGTGTACACCCATTTTATTGTACTATTATAGTTCACTTGACTCATAACAATTGCATTTGCTCATATATGCTATTCTTGTGTCTCATCCATTGTTGGCTGTAACACATTAAAAATAATGTGAGTAATGCAGTCAGATTACTTTTTAAAATAGACAGTAACCCTAACACGATACTGATTTAATTCAAATAAACTTAAAGTTACTTTAAAAAGAAAAAGCAACAGGTATGTGTTACTGCATTATTATGGAAGCCAAACAAATGACAGTGTTATTTGTAAAGACCATTGCCTTTTTTTGTTAAAACTTTGCCTGCTGGGTTGGTATAACATTGTGCAGCTAGTGAAGGAGAGGTTAAGCACATGTGTAGCATGCCATCAAGTGAAAAGAACTGAACCAAAGTTATAAGTATACATTTAATCCTGCATGTACTGAGCCGTAAATTTAATCTGCCCAGTTGATGGTCACAGGGAGCCGGTGATTATCATATCAATACTGAGAGTAAGGCAAAAAGCAACTGTGGTGGATGATATGCTGGATCTTTGTAGGGGTCAATGGCACAGCCAATCAGAAAAGAGTTTGCTGCATGCAATGCAGTAACAGAAACCTACAAATAAAATATCAGTTTAGATGTAATCCAGCTATTTGCTGTATGTTTTTGAATTGAAGAAAAGGCACTTGACCAATGAATGGGATCAAAAGGTGGATCTTCAGTAAGGAGACGTGACCAATGAATGAGATTCAAAAACTTGCTCCCATGTGACTTGCCTTTCCTATTTATGATGCGTGCTGAATTTTCCGGAAGCATTTATTTAACAAAGTACTGAATCAGAGATTCCCTACTTTTAAAAAATACCTGGAAGACACCAGCAAAATTAACTTGGTCACATTGCTCACTACCTCCAACCAAAAGTAAGGATGTTATTTAGTTACTTATTATAAAATGTAATGTGTTACAGACAGAGTGCTTCTTTTGCATTCTTCTTTTTTTACTTTCTCTTTTGAGAAGTAAAGGGAAAGAATAGAAATCTTCCAAAAATTCAGTTTCGAGATTTTGATGAATCTTGACATTTTAGATCTCCCCGAGTCTGAAAATGCCATTTTTGGAATTATGTCTGTGGGTCTGTTTGGAAACATGATAACTTGAGTGTGCTTTCACTTCGGACAACCAAATTTTGCATACAAGGTGCAAAACTTAGATTTCTATCAACTTTTGGGATCTTTCCGTTAACCAGAAGCGGTACTTTACCTTTTATTCATGCAGCTGCACAGTCCAATTTATTCAACTTTACTTTTATAATAATTGTTCAATATATTATTAATGTGATTTGATTTGTTGTTGATGGTTCATTAATGTACATAATATAAAAATATAATATTCTCTTGTGGTTTACTCCTCAAATATCCATCCCCATATCAGAGTATACAAGAAAGTCGAAGGGAGACCACTGCTGATTTTTTCCCTTCTTTTCAGAAAAAAAAATTGCATGTGTTTTGCATGTTGTCAGCAAACCACTGGGTTATACAACATGACCAATGTGAGATTTATTTTTCTTTTTTCCATGGACATTTTTCACATTGTTTGCCATTGTACAGCTTTGGTCACCATTGGCTCTTATGACTTTTATCTTCATCCTTCCTGACAATGTAAGATTAATAATATCTCTCAATCATCACTACAAAACACATGGGGTAAGTAGCAAATAAAAAGAGTCATTTTTGGGTAGCGTGTTCCTTGTCCACTACCTTTTCTGTGTGAATATTTTTGCATTGAAATTTTGAGATTTTCATGACGCAAAGCTTAGGAACTTAGGATTCATTTCCAGTTTAGTCTGTGTTGATTGTTCACATTTTTTTTTTTTTATTTTGTATCCATTTTTCTCTCACCTTCTAAAAATGTGCAGATTAGAGTGACTGGCAGACTTAAATTGGGCACTTATGTGCACGAGAAGACTGGCACCCTAGTTTAGTTTGGATTCTCTCGATACACGGAATTGGTTTCCATGGCTGAGCAGCTGCACACAAGCCTAAGGTGACTATACACAATACATCCATCCATCCATTATCCAACCTGCTATATCCTAACTACAGGGTCACAGGGGTCTGCTGGAGCCAATCCCAGCCAACACAGGGCGCAAGTCAGGAAACAAACCCCGGGCAGGGTGCCAGCCCACCGCAGATACACAATACAATACAATACAATTTATTTTTGTATAGCCCAAAATCACACAAGAAGTGTTGCAATGGGCTTTAACAGGCCCTGCCTCTTGACAGCCCCCCAGCCTTGACTCTCTAAGAAGACATGGAAAAACCCTTGTAGGGGAAAAAAATGTAAGAAACCTTGGGAAAGGCAATTCAAAGAGAGACCCCTGTCCAGGTAGGTTGGGTGCAGTGGGTGTCTAAAAGAAAGGGGTCAATACAATACAATACAATACACAGAACAGAACAAATCCTCAATACAGTATAAAAATAAAAATTTCACAAGTACAGAGCAGAATTTAACTGTAGATGATATCACATAATATGATTTGGAATTATTTAGAAAAGTCTCGGCCAAGTGTCGGCTGGAGTGGTGTAAAGCACGCTTCCATTGGTCTCTGGAGCACTGGAAACGTGTTCACTGGAGTGATAGGTCATGCTTCACTATCTTTCAGTGTGGTGGCTGAATTTGGGTTTGATGGATGCCAGGAGAACGCTACCTTCTGTACTGCATAGTGACTACTGTAAAGTTTAGTGGAGGACTAGGGCAGTTTTTCAGGGTTTGGTTGTGTGCTTCTAACGCTTCACCAGCTGGAAGTCTGGTGGACAAATTAGGGTTTGATGGCTGCCACGAGATGAGCTGTAGACTTTACTGGGCTTGGAAAGTGGATGGATGAGCAAACGCTTACACCAACATGTAAATTCTTATGCTAACTATGCAATATTTTAAAACTTCAGAACTATCAGAAAAACAGGAGAAAAATAATTTAAGTTCCTTAACATCATACAAAAAGCACCACAGTTATTTTTAAATGTTGAAAGCCTATGATTTTGGAGGTGAATATTTTTAACTTTACTACATAATCAGTCCCACTGTGTTGTCTCATAATAAAAAAGGGCGAGTTTAGAAAAGAAGGAAAAATAAAATTCAGTCCATGAAACAATTACATCAGTATGCATCTCTAAAGTTACTTTTTTTTCTATTAGATGATAAAGACTTCTGTTTTTTCATATTTATATGGAGAGCAAGAATTGGTTGTTATCTTCCAGCAAATAAAGAAAACAGTGATTAATGAATTGCCAGTGCTAGTCAACTCTCAGATAACAGCTCCACAAATAATAAATGAGGAGTTAAATTTCGAGGGGGGGAAAAAAAGTTGTGAGCAGCAATTCCTTTGGTGAAGATAATCTCCCACCGATCATGAATTAAAGTATTAGTTAGTATTCAGAGCAGGTAGAAGCGTTACATAGACTTATCATGCTGGGCCTTGTTTGGCTGACTTTCTCCCTTCTGATCAGTTCTTGGATAGGGCAGGAAAAAGACATTCCCTGCTGTACTGTGTAATATAAGCTACTGTACAGATATCACCCTGAGCCCTCAGCTGAAAGCAACAGGAAATTGGAATGCCCAAAGAAGCCTTGTGGTAATTAATCATCGTACCATGAAACCTGTCATAACACTTTTCCAAAGCCGATATTTCTGTCAATTATAGCTAAGGCTCAGCCATATGCAACTGTTTAAGCTTGTACCGGCACATTTAACACTTAAGGCTGATGTAACATCTCTCTTTTTTTTTTTTTAAACAATCTGTTCCATATTAACGGTTAGGTTTTTAAGAGACTTTTGTGAAACCTATCTGAGATATATGTATGAAGCACCTTTCAAGTACAAGTTCCTTCATTAATCATTTGGAAATTCTGGCACTAATTACATTTAAAGGGAATCCGTCGAAAGGCCAGACCATATTATAATAGCTGTATGTTCATGTTTTCAGTTGGGAATAAATGGTTAAAAAAATATGTTGGTAACACTTTAGTTTAGGTAATGCAAAAATGTATCTATTACTCATTTACTATTAGATAACAAGACCTGAATAAACACTTTTTTGCGTCTTCCTAACACTTACAGACCTTCACTGAAGTCTTTATTCATCCATGTAATGTGACCTACTCTCTTAAAAATAAAAGGTGCCCGAGTGGTTCTTCAGAGCGATGCCACAAGAGAACCATTCTTGGTTTCCCAAAAGAACCATCCACAAGAAGTTTCCAGAAAGAACCTTTATTTATTTGGATCCATAACAGACTCATGTAATAAATAGCCATGAAACGATGGCAACAGATTTGTGAAATACCAATGGGTCCTGATTTTAAAAGGACTCTCACTGCATACAGCCCCATTTTTCATGGTCTGCTAGTGACCTGCAGGGTAGCCTAACCCACATCGAAGATTTCATTTTTTTTAACATAGTAGGAGCTCTTTCAAAGTACAAAGAAACAACTTGTTATGCGAAGAACCCTTCCCAGAACGGTTAAGCAATAGTTCTACGAGGAACCGTACAACCAGGCAAAGAACCATAAAATGCCATTAAAGAACCAGCGATTTTCAGAGAACGTGCTGACAAAACTGCACTTTGGAGAGGTCTGCGGAGGCTCAACTGTGACACATTTCTCTTGATATTACATATCTTCTTATATAATATGCTACCATGGCTCTTCATTTGTCTGTCCAGGATTTTAAATCACCTGTAGCTCACAACCCGTTTGAACTATTGACCTGAAATTAGGTACACAAATACTAAGTGATGTCTACAATCCTCTTTCGGGGTGATGATTGACCTCCAAGGTTATTTCTCTTTTTATTTTTATTTAATTTTATTGTAGAATCAACTCTCAGCAGCGGCCGTGTGGTATATGTGTATGAACGCCATTCTCATTCCTTACCACCTTCGCTGTCATTTTCCTTACCTCTTCATATCTTAAATCATTCTTGAGGCAGATTGAAGACTTAAGTGTCAGCTCAAGTGAAAAATTAAGGAAAACGTACCAAGTCATTTCAACACAAACACCAACTTAATCAGTTTTAAAAGTGAAAAGATACCGACGAAAGAAGAGAAGAAGCAGGCCACTAGAGTGGAAAAAAGAAGAGCTGCTCAGGATGCAGTAAACACACCAACCTCAGAGCAAACAAATGCTAAACGTGCAGAGAATGAATATGACAATTATGAATGCTCAAGTCAAGACTATGTACTGCATGTTATTGTGCCATCCACTGTTACTGGTGTATATATATATATATATATATATATATATATATATATATATATGGAAGAGAAGGTCTGTGATACGGTTTGCATATTAGCAGTTGGAGATCCACAAAGGGAGAAAATGAATCACGTATCATAAAGTAGTTTTTATTCCTGAGCTTTCAACCCCTACCAGGGGTCTTCATCAGAGGATAATGCTTAGACATACAAGAATCAAAGGCAATATATAGCAATACCTTACAGGGGGTGGGTGGCTAGGTATGTGTTGAGGTTATTATTCTTAATAAACAAGACTTTACTCCCAACATCATAACTTTATGATACGCGATTCATTTTCTCCCTTTGTGGATCTCCAACTGCTAATATATATATATATATATATATATATATATATATATATATATATATATATATATATATATATATATATACACATATATATATATACACACATATATATATATACACACATATACATATATTTATATATATATATATATATATTGTGGCGATTGGCTGGGGTGGTACCCAGCCGGGACGCCCAGGAGGACCAGAGGAGGACTTACGCCTCCTCCAGACCACAAGGGGGCGACCGCCCTGGTTGCTTTGGGGACCACGGGAACACAGCTTAGAAGCTCAAGCCTGTACGGGCCCGTGGTCACTGCCCGGGGATGCCCCAATGCCTGAGGAGCCCTGGCCCCCAGCACTTCTGCCACACCTGGAAGTGCTAGGGGGAAGAAGACTGGGGACGCCTAGAGTGCTTCCAGGTGTGCAGCCGGTACTTCTGTCACACTTGGGAGTGCTGGCGGAAGTTAATCGGGAGGCACCTGGAGCATGTCTGAGTGTGTATAAAATGGGCCGCCTCCCTCCATTCGATGGCTTGAGTCGGGAGCAGAGAAGGACGGAGCTCGGGAGGAGAGGAAAGGAGGCAGCCTGAAGAGAGGAAGGCATTGTGTGAGATGCCTGGACTTTGGGGGAGTTTTGGGGTTGTGTTTGTTTCACTTGTTGTAAATGATGTGAAATAAACGTGTGTTGGGTGAACCATCGCTGTCCGCCTGTCTGTGTCCAGGCCATGTTACACATTATATATATATATATATATATATATATATATATATATATATATATATATATATATATATATATATACACAGTTATGCCAGGCATTGTTGATTTAAAAGTCATTTTGGATGAAAATGTCAGCTGAATAAATAAATTTAAATAGTTTGTGGAACAGCAACATTAGTCAAGTCCAGAGAAAGAGTAGGAAAACTAGGAAGTCAAATATATATTGTGCAGTACATTGTTACTGGTTTATTATATACTATATATACTATAAATCCCTTATATTAACAAGTAATTTTATTGTTATGACCAATGTTAAATTTATTTTGAATGAATATATCACTCCTGCAAGCGAACTATAATACAGTGCAATGAGAGAAGTCACAAAATCAACTGGAATGTTCAAGAAAATTGTAGAAAAAAAACTCTAACTTAATCTGTTAAGTAGTTCTCTCATTCGCTAGCTAAGTGGAGGCAAGTTACGCTCCGAGGCTGGAGCATGAATGAGGAGTGCCCCACCTGGCTGTCCACCCAAGACGTCATGCTTCCCCCTCCCCTCAGCCCGCAGCCTCTGTCTTAAATTAGCGCAAATAAATCGCTCCTGCAAGCAAACTATGACACATTAGTGTGATGACAGAACTCCCAAAATCAAGTGGAATGTTCAAACAAATTATAGAAAAACCCTGATCTAAATCCGTTAAGTAGTTCTCTCGTGAAAAGCCGACAGACATACAGACATTGGATTTTATAAATATATATGGAAAGGTAGTACGGCATAAGTGTACAGTACTGTGGTATGTGCCATTCCCGAGCTACTATAAAGATCAGAGTTTGGTTCTCCTCCTGGTCATTGTTGCTGTGGCATTGACACCTTTTAAACATTTTTGCATGTAGTCTTTCCAAACAGTTTGGTTTCCTCATACATCCTAAAGATGTGAGCTTTATTTTCCTTGGTGCTTTTAAGGTGGTACAGTCTGAGGTGTATGATACTAGTTAGCTTTAAATGTAACTTTCAATCCAGGCAGACGTATGCACTCACCAATAGGATTGTAACAAAAACTGCATGAAACAGTGCGGCATGTGGAATTGGCACATGCTACATGTTGATGCTGTACATGTAATGCATGTTGTCTGTTTTCATTTGTGCTGTCGAGTGGTTTTCCTTTTTGACAGAAATGGGGAAGTGTCCCAATGAGAGCCCAGAGGTTTTTTTGTCCCAGGAGAGACTCAGTAATCACATGGGAATATAGAAAGAGCTACTTAACCCACGGACTAACGGGATCTTAGTTAGGCAGTTGATGCGAGAGATAACAGCATTACCATCATTGCCAGGGGGAGGGAAGTCATTGTTCATTTGAACTAAAATGCCATTAAAAGGGAAATTCAATCCTTTGCCGGAGAAGGGTTAAGTTAATTTAATTGTATTCAGAGAGGTTTTGGAGGAACTGCAGCTGAACGTCATTTTGCCAAGGTTAACGGCTTTAGCAGCAATATAAATATTTCTTTTCTTGCCTGTTAAAGTGCTGTCTTTTGGTGACAATATTTCATTTTGGTGACCTCAGGATCGCATCTCTGCCTTTTGATGTAGTCCTACCGGCTTCATTGAGCTATGACCTTAGATACACACTGAGGTGGTTTGTAGACAAGTGTGAAGTAGCTGAGATGTGGATCAGCTCTCCACATTTAAAGTTATGGTTCTCACCTGGAAAAGGATGTAGTGTCCTATCTGGGTTGGAGATGAGGTGCTGACACAAGTAGAGGAGTTCAAGTAGATCAGGGTCTAGTTCACGAGAATTGAATGGGAGATCAACAGGTGGGCTGGAGCAGCATTTACAGTCATGCAGACATTGTACTGATCAATCGTGGTGAAGAGAGAGTTGAGCCAAAAGGCAAAGCATTTGATTTAGGGGTTGATCTACTGTACATTCCTACCCTCACCCTCATGTTTGCGAGCTGTCGATGGTGAGTGAATGAACTAGATTGCACAAACAAGTGGAAGAAATCAGTTTCCTTTGCAAGGCATCTGGGCTAAAGGAGGCTAAGGAGTGCAAACATTGGGCATGAGCTCAAAGCAGATCAGCTGCTTCTCCACATCTGAAGTAGCCATTTGAGCTGGTTTGGGCATCTGTTTAGGATGTCTCCTGGACGCTTCTACGGAGAGGTATTTTGGTTATTTTCAAATTAGGTGGAGACCCAGGCCACGCTGGAGAGGTTCTATTTCTCTGCTGGCCTGGAAACACCTCTGTGTCCCTCCAGAAGGAGGCTGGGAATAGGGATATCTGTGCATCTTTGCTTCGATTGCTGCCCCTGTGACCCAGAACCAGAAAAGAGGCAGAAAATGGATGGAGAGATGGATGGGTTGCAGGGGAAAGTTCTGACCCAAGAATTAATTGGGGAATTAGCAAAGAAGATGACATGAGCATCAAAGCTTCTTTCAAACAGATCCCCTGGGAATGTGAGAGCAAGGGTCAAACAACCAGCCGGTAGGGGGATAGGGGAGGAGAGTTAAAGGAGAGCAAAGAGTTAGCAAGCAGAAGGTGACGTGAATCAAGAAACCAAATAGTCAGGTAAGCAGGCAGCCACCCTCCTTAAATCGACAAAACCCGTGTCTCGAGCCCAGAGTGGCTGCAGAGGTTTTACTTACTTTACTTCTATTGTGTTTTGTAAAATTCTCTTTCCCTGAACCTGTGCCCTTTTGTTCTGGTATCTTTATTGTAGTAAACCCGTTTGTGTGCTTATTTCTGACATCCTTGACATGATTTGGTTGAACGAATGATGCCACTTTATATTTCATGTCATTTATTTTTGTGCAATTAAAACCATATTTGTATTACTGCTAACTGTGAAAAATGTTAAAATTGCATTTTTTTTCAAATTAGGTGTTGATAATGCTTATTATTAGTAAAATGTATTATAGCAAGCAATATACTGTACATTCACAGTAAAGGCATTAATCACCATTTAAAGATGATAAAAAACATACATGAGACAAAAACTGGAAAAATACACAAATCCAAAGGCTGGGAATACAATGCCGGACTACCCAAGATGTGAGTTAGCAGTGCTAACAACAAAACCACCCATTTTTAACACAAGTAGAAGAAAAAAAGCCCCCTCTCAAAAAAACTGCAAAACAAATGCTAAAAAAATTTAAATGGAGATGCAGCACACTTCCTTTCATACCTAGAGAATTAAATATGCATTAGTTATATTTTTTAAATTCATCTAGTTTTTGGTCATCGTTGATTTGCTATATGTCTGTGTGAGGTATGCATATCTTGCATGTAGAAATAATTTGGAAATGCTGATATTAGAAACTCAAGGAAACCGAAAAATTAGAAGCAAAAATTTTATAAAGCAATACCGACCCAATGACCTGCCAAAGTCCCCGTGGATTAGTGTGGAGACTGTGTGATTGGAAAGTATTACACCAGCCCTTATTAGCATAATGATTTTCCCCTCCTCTAACTCTGTGTTGTTAGCCATAAGCTCCCAGAGGTCCTTAAGTATTTTAAGCTTGTTAATAATCATTATGGATGTGCAGTGAAGTGGGTGAGAAGAATAATTAACTCACCTGAGCCGAACTAAATTAACCCTATATTCGTTTGTGCTCCTTTTCCTTTCTGCAAGATAATGTCCATCAGGGACCTATTAGAACAGTCTATTAAATGTTAAAATGTTGCAATCCCTGCTCCATTTACATCTAGTAATGAAAGTGTTGGTGTGTGCTTTTAGGACTTAACAAGCATGCACTCTTTCGAAATAATTAAAGTAGTGTTCCTCTTACCAGAGATCCTAATGCGTAGTCCCGTGTGATTAGAGAAAGTGCATTAAAAGTGATCTTCATATTAAATAATATATTTGAGGCGCTTAACATTTATGATTACAGGAATCTTAAGTAAAGGATGTTAAAGATATTATTAACATTATAGAAATAATTTCTGGTGTGTTTTGGGATTTAATGATATTTTTAAAGAAGGTGGTGGGAAAAAAAAGAGTTCTTCCTATTACTGTATCTGCATCAAATGCCCAAGCACACATTTTTTCACCACAATTGGTACAGTATTTAATATTTTAAGCCTGAAATACAACAGAAAAAGCCTAAGATATTTTAAATTTGATTGACACTCAATTCAATTCAATTCAATTCTTTATTGTCATGTGTTACAAGTACCATGTACAATGAAATGTTTGCTTGCATGTTCCCCCGCAGACAGTGAACACAGGCAAAAAAAAAACACACAATAAATAATTGAATATAAATAAGTAAATAAATAAAACCAGAATCCTAGGAATAAATAGAGATAGTGGCAGAAGTATATGTGCAGTTATCATGGGAGGCGACACAAGGTTACTGATTGTTCATGAGTCTGATTGCAGCTAAGTAGAAACTGTTCCTGAACCTGAATGCTAGATGGCCACCCCCCTGGGTTGGAGCGGTGCCTCGGTTTCCCACAGAGCTTCATGGGAATTGGAGTTTGGGGGCAACCCTGTTGGGTCCCGCAGGCGCTGCCAGGGGGGCTGCAGCTGGAACTCCTGAGCCCTTATGATCAGTGTTTTCACCACACCCGGAAGTGCAGCTGGAACTCGGCAATCAAGCATCTGAAGCACTTCCGGGTGAACCATAAAAGTGGCCAGCAGCCACCACTCAGGAGCCAGAGTCGGGTGGAAGAGGATGAGGTTGCCTAGGAGGAGTGGTGGTGGAAGAAAGAGAATAGGGTGCTGTTTTGATGTGTTTGTTTTACACTTGGGAGTGTGTTGTGCCTGTAGGAATTATGGGGAAGATGTGCCCACCAGGTGAAGAAAAATAAAAGTTTATTTATTTTATACGTGCCTCCAGTGTGAAACTGTGTCAGGTCAGGCACTTATATAGTGCCCTTTTACAATATATATATATACACTCACCTAAAGGATTATTAGGAACACCTGTTCAATTTCTCATTAATGCAATTATCTAATCAACCAATCACATGGCAGTTGCTTCAATGCATTTAGGGGTGTGGTCCTGGTCAAGACAATCTCCTGAACTCCAAACTGAATGTCAGAATGGGAAAGAAAGGGGATTTAAGCAATTCTGAGCGTGGCATGGTTGTTGGTGCCAGACGGGCCGGTCTGAGGATTTCACAATCTGCTCAGTTACTGGGATTTTCACGCACAACCATTTCTAGGGTTTACAAAGAATGGTGTGAAAAGGGAAAAACATCCAGTATGCGGCAGTCCTGTGGGCGAAAATGCCTTGTTGATGCTAGAGGTCAGAGGAGAATGGGCCGACTGATTCAAGCTGATAGAAGAGCAACTTTGACTGAAATAACCACTCGTTACAACCGAGGTATGCAGCAAAGCATTTGTGAAGCCACAACACGCACAACCTTGAGGCGGATGGGCTACAACAGCAGAAGACCCCACCGGGTACCACTCATCTCCACTACAAATAGGAAAAAGAGGCTACAATTTGCACGAGCTCACCAAAATTGGACAGTTGAAGACTGGAAAAATGTTGCCTGGTCTGATGAGTCTCGATTTCTGTTGAGACGTTCAAATGGTGGAGTCAGAATTTGGTGTAAACAGAATGAGAACATGGATCCATCATGCCTTGTTACCACTGTGCAGGCTGGTGGTGGTGGTGTAATGGTGTGGGGGATGTTTTCTTGGCACACTTTAGGCCCCTTAGTGCCAATTGGGCACGGTTTAAATGCCACGGGCTACCTGAGCATTGTTTCTGACCATGTCCATCCCTTCATGACCACCATGTACCCATCCTCTGATGGCTACTTCCAGCAGGATAATGCACCATGTCACAAAGCTCGAATCATTTCAAATTGGTTTCTTGAACATGACAATGAGTTCACTGTACTAAAATGGCCCCACAGTCACCAGATCTCAACCCAATAGAGCATCTTTGGGATGTGGTGGAGCGGGAGCTTCGTGCCCTGGATGTGCATCCCACAAATCTCCATCAACTGCAAGATGCTATCCTATCAATATGGGCCACCATTCTAAAGAATGCTTTCAGCACCTTGTTGAATCAATGCCACGTAGAATTAAGGCAGTTCTGAAGGCGAAAGGGGGTCAAACGCTGTATTAGTATGGTGTTCCTAATAATCCTTTAGGTGAGTGTATATATAGACACACATACATACATATATATATATATATATATATATATATATATATATATATATATATATATATATATATATATATATATATATATATATATATATATATACATGGAACCTCGGTTTGCGAGCATAATTTGTTCCGGAAATGTACTCGCAATCCAAAGCACTCGTATATCAAAGCGAATTTCCCCATAAGAAATAATGGAAACTCAGATGATTTGTTCCACAACCCAAAATTATTCATATAAAATATAAAGTAAAAATACATTTAACAAATTAACCTGCACTTTACCTTTGAAAAGAATCATGGTTGGTGTAAGTGAGTTTCTAAAGTCTTGTGGCATTTCACCCAACGGGACGACATGCAGAAGAGCATTCCGAAGCAACTGCAGGCACCCAGCGCTTTAGCAGTTCACCGTAAAAGCGAATCCGAAAAGATCGCCGACATGCTATAAGCACCTGCCATTGATAAGTAATACAGGAACATTATAAATGTGCAGGGCACAGTATTACTTTGCCACTAATCTGGGCATGACCCTGCTTGACTGCTGTGTCTGTGTATAGTTAGTGGCAGAACCCGCTACAATAAATAACCGCGTTGTTCCTGTTTCAAGCTGAATAAAGCTGGTGTCGCTAAAGTACTGAAACTCAGCCTCATGTTTTGGGGTGCAAGATGGGGACTCACACATTACAACACACACAGACACACACACACGCACACGTGGTCACAATGCTGTAGTAAACAGTATACGCTTGTATGGATGTTGACAATTACCCACAAGCATGCAGGGTAAGACAGTAGAACTATCAGCTCAGTTGTGATCACGTGATGCTCAGCAGACAAAGAATATACATACTACTCGTATTGCAAGACCTCGCTTGTTTATCAAGTCAAAATTTATTTAAAATTTTAGCTCATCTTGCAAAACACTTGCAATCCAAGGTTCCACTGTATATATATATATATATATATATATATATATATATATATATATACTGTATATATATAGTCACACACGTGCGCATGGGAACCAGCTGAAGGGCCTAAACACTAGTAATTCTACGCCTGGCCAGGATGTGGCGGAGTGTACTGACTATCTCTCTCAGTCCCTTGCAGACCTTTTCCGGGAAATCCCGCCTGTTGCCGGCCACAAGGATGACGTCAATTCCGGGCACAAGGACACCACTCCCAGTTCCGGCATAGAAGACGTCACTTCCCTTCCAGCCCTTTAAAACTGCCATCTTGCCTCACTACAGGCAGTTCTGTTCTGGACTCCGAACTAAGCACATTGTGCTATTTACAACTACTTTTGCAGCCGATTCAATTATACGGGTGGCTGCCCCAAATCTTTATGATGTCTCTGACTCATTCTTATCACAATATATATATATATATATTATTTAGTGGCAGGAGGCTGGGGGCCACAACCAGCCAGGATAATAATAATAATAGATTTTATTTATATCGCGCTTTATATTTAACAATTTCAAAGTGCTACAAAATAAGAATACAATTAACAAACAAAAAAATCTATAGAAATAATTTAACAAAAAGCCTTTCTAAAAAGATAAGTTTTTAGGTTTCGTTTGAAGGCATCGATCGACTGTGGGGCTCTCAAGTAGTCGGGAGGAATTCCACAGCCTCGGCCACGAAGAAAAGGCTCTATCACCCATACTGCTAAGTTTAGTTCTGGGAACTTGAAGAGTGTTGGTATGCACAGAGCGGAGGGTGCGTGAGGAAGTATGAGGGATAAGGAGTTCCTGTAAATAGAGGGGAGCAGATCCATAAATGCACTGATGGGTAAGGAGGGAAACCTTGTACTCAATTCTAAGTGGTACAGGGAGCCAATGAAGGGTTTTCAAGATAGGAGTGATGTGGTTATGCTTTGCACCCTCATCAGGATCCTGGCAGCTGTTCCGAATGTACTGAAGTCTCTGGATACTCTTGCCAGGAATCCCAATGAGGAGCGCATTACAGTAATCCAGCCTGGATGAGACAAAGGCATGGACAAGCCTCTCTGCATCTGCCAGGGTAATTGTTGGACGGAGTTTAGCAATGTTCCTGAGATGGTGAAAAGATGACTTACAGAGATGTTTAATGTGGGTGTCAAAAGTTAGTTGAGAATACATTTTAACACCCAAATTTGTAACAAATGTAGAAAGAGGTATCTCTTTTCCAGAAAAAGTGATACTGGTGATGGTAGTGGAATGAAGCTGGTGTGGTGTGCCAACTAAAATGGCTTCTGTTTTAGATCTGTTTAGCTGAAGGAAGTTGAGCCTCATCCATGCCTCTATTTCCTCCAAACAAATAGTCAGTGTAGATGTTGGCAGAGGAGCAGTAGAGGAGGTGGGAGTAGTCCTAAGATAAAGCTGAGTGTCATCGGCATAACAATGAAAAGAAAAACCATGTCTGCTAATGACACTTCCAAGGGGGAGCATATAAATGATGAAAAGGATGGGGCCTAACACAGAGCCCTGTGGAACACCACAGGTAACATTATGGGTGTGAGATTTTGCGCTGCCAAGTACGACATACTCAGTTCTACCGGTCAAATAAGATGTAAACCAATTTTGAACAGTTCCTGAAAGTCCAAGGGTGTATTGCAGACGGTGAAGAAGAATATTATGATCAATTGTATCAAAAGCAGCTGTCAGGTCAAGGAGAATGAGTAAAGAAGGAGAACCAGTATCTGCTGACATCAGAAGTTCATTTGTGACCCTGACCAGGGCTGTTTCGGTGCTATGGCCAGGGCGAAAACCAGACTGAAACTTTTCAAACAGATTATTCAGTTTGAGATGATCACGAAGTTGTACTGCAACTATTTTTTCCAGAACTTTAGAAAGAAATGGAAGATTAGAGATGGGTCTATAGTTAGACAGAACTTCCGGATCCAGGGTGGGTTTTTTTAGTAGAGGTCTGATGACAGCAGTTTTTAGTGCTGAAGGAATATGGCCAACCAAAAGGGATTGGTTTATAATCCTGGTGATAAGTGTAGAAATTGCAGAAATGTTGGCCTTCAGCAAGGCTGAGGGAAAAGGGTCCAGAGAACTGGTAGACGGTTTCATTTTCCTGATGACGTCCTCCACCTCTTCCTGTGTGGCAACAGAGAAGGAGCAAAGGGGCTGGACAGTCTCAGGCAGCGGGTCAACAGTTGAGGATAACAGAATATCCATGGTAGAGAGGTTTAAGCGAATGTTATAAACCTTTTGTCTGAAAAAATTGATATGCAGATTACACCTCTCATCAGTGGCCTCGGAATGAGCACATGAAGGAGGTTTAAGAAGGAGGTTTAAGGATGCCTGGAAGGACCGAGAGGTAGCTTATATGTCCTCCGGGCCATGAGGGGGCAACTGCCCTGGATAAGGAGGGGACCACGGGGATGGAGCCAGGAGTGTCAAGGAGCTCGGGAAACCTGCACTTCCACCACACCTGGGCAGGTGGAGAAAGAACCTTCCAGGGACACCCGGAGTGCTTCAGGGTGCTCGTGCGGCACTTCCGCCACACCAGGAAGTGCCACCGGAAGGTCATCAACAAGCACCTGGAGCACATCCGCGTGAATATAAAAGGGGGCGCCTTCCTACAGTCAGGGAGCTAGAGTCGGGAGCTGGAAGTGGACGAAGCTCCAGTCACAGGTGGAAGAAAGGCGGCCCACGGACATTGAGAGGCCCGTGTTGGGGGTGTTTGGTGCTGGAAGCACTGTGTGCTGTGTGGGACTTTGCCATTAATAAAACGTGTGTTTTATAAAGTGCTGGTGTTTGTCTGATGGTGTTCGGACCAGTTCTCACAATACACACATATATATATATATACACCGTAATGCTGACCAGTGTCAGCTAAATGAGTTTTTACTCTTTTACATTGCTTTTTTTTTAGTTAGCTCACTGTCCATAGGAGGATGGATCACTGCTACAATTTATCTGTTGTTGGTAGGCTTGCCATTTTTATAGGCTCCCTTGAAGCTTCTTCTGAAGCTGTTAATTTGAAAACTGGAATGCCAGCTCATACTGTTTGTAACAGTTTGGTGAGAAGTTAAGCAAAATGACACCTTTTCTTGACTAACTAGAAACACTACAATAGCATATTGTAATCTTTCTAATTAGCCAATAAAGGTGTCATTTTGCTTGACATCTTACCACATCCATAATGGCTAGCACAGTACAACACCCTAGTACTACAAAGATTCACTATGTAACTCTTAAGAAAAGATTGTGTAGCCTGGCCTGGCAGCTCCGGCCATCTTTCTAAAGCCGTCAGTGAAGCTCAGAGGTCATGTTCAGATCATTCTTAAAGAGTCACCATTTCCCTTTTGCTGTTTAGCTATGCTATGGAATTGATTTTTTAGTACAGCCTTTATTGACAAGTCGATGACATGAAAAATGTAAACCAACATTAAGCATCTAAATAAAATAATAAGTTTAAAAATCATAACAGGATATTTTCCCCAACACTTGAACCTCCCAGTTTGTACTCCGAGATGACATGCATAACAGCGTTACCCAAATCTTCCTCTTAAATGCCACAGTGCGGAAAAGCCCAATACATCCCATCATCCTCTTCACCTTAAATAACTTCTCATCTCAGCAGCACATTAGGTACAATTTGATTACACAATGATATGCTGCTCTCCTGTCATCCATTGTCTGACCTTTTGTAAGCGAGTTGCATTGCCCCGTTTTCCAAAAGCATGACAAACTGACCACAAACAATTGCCTATGTGACCTCAGCATCTTGCCCGGTATCCTATAAATTATACATGGAATATTCTGGACCACCAGTTATTATCTGCTTAGCAGCATCTGCAGACTACTGTTGTGCCTGTGACAAAAACAGACCTGTCCCTAAAAGGACAGTTAAAATAAAGCTCAGTTGAAAAACAGGAGAACTAAAAAAGAATGCTGAAGATTTGTGAAATTCTTAAAAGTGCAGCTAAAAAAAAGCAAGTCAGGCAAAACAGGAAGCAGAAAGGCCAAAGCAGCATTGAAACCAGAGAGTCAAAGAGTACCAAAATAACCTATAAACCAAAGAGCCATCACTTAATCGTTTTTTTCTTAAAGCTCATCTTTGCTCTTTATGAATTTTATTCTCATTTTTTTTATGGTGCGTAATTTGATCATATAATTTGCTTTTTTTGTTGTTTTTTAACTAGTTGAAATATACTAGAACATCAGAACACTCTAGACGAGAACAGGCCATTCAGCCCAACAAAGCTCGCTAGTCCTAGCCACTTATTTCTTCCAAGAAAACATCACGTCGAGTTTTGAAAGTCCATAACATCTTACTGTCTGCCACACTACTTCGTAGTTTATTCCAAGTGTCTTTGTGTAAAGAAAAACTTCCTAATGTTTGTGCAAAATCTACCCTTAACAAGTTTCCAACTGTGTCCCCGTGTTCTTGATGAACTCATTTTAAATAACAGTCTCGGTCCACTGTACTAATTCCCTTCATAATTTTAAACACTTCAATCAGGTTATCTCTTATTCTTATTTTGCTTAAACTGTAAAGGCTGTGCTCTTTTAATCTTTCCTAATCCTCGCATCTTCTTTTTGTTTGGGCACCACTATTTTATGATTTATTACAGCGACAACATCGTTAAGGGCGCTGTTTTAAAAATCGTACATTGTGATGTCATCAATGGTTTATAAGCTGGCATTGTGTATATTTTCACATCCACGTAAAAAAAATAACTTGTGTGGGGTTTTTCTTGTAATCTTGTGGCCAATCATATGGGTGTTTCAATTTTGCTACTTTGATTTTTCTTTAATGTTTTGGATTAGGTACTAAGGTTTTATGAACTCTCAATTTCAACCTTTGCATAATTTTGCAAACTTCAATGTCATTTGTGTTCTACTAGAGAGCTAGAGAGAGGGTTTTTGAAATGTAACTCAGAGAAAAGATGAAATCATAAACCAAAAGGAGTCATAAACCAGGAAGTCCGATTCACCATTACCAAAGACAGATTGTGGGATGAAAACAAAGTCAAAAATACTAGTACGGGTCCAGACCAGGGAAAACTTTCAGGAAAAAGATTGGATGTGAGCAAACAACAAATTGACAAAAGGGTTTTTGGAAACTGCAATAGGAAATAAACATTTAAGTAATCTTGGAGGACGTGACCATGATCATAAAATCTTTGAGGACCTGACAATGATCATAAAACAACAAAACTGGAACCAAAAATACCTTTATAAAATTGACACCAAGCCATCAATCTACAAACGAACAGTAAAATTGAATCATAGAGTATATTAGAAGAGGCCAACAGGAATCCAAGAACTCATAGATTTCATACAAAAAATAAAAAAAACCCAAAAAATAACTTGATTCTTTTTATGCCGTTCCATGGCTTTCCATTTTTATCTCCAGGCAGAAAGAAAGTTGTTGTGACAAAAGACAATTAATATAATAAAATAACCATGAGAAACATCCATCCATCCATCCATCCTCTTCCGCTTATCCGAGATCAGGTTGTGGGGGCAGCAGCTTGAGCAGAGAGGCCCAGACTTCCCTCTCCCCGGCCACTTCTTCCAGCTCTTCTGGGAGAATCCCAGGGCGTTCCCAGGCCAGCTGGGAGACATAGTCCCTCCAGCGTGTCCTGGGTCTTCCCCGGGGCCTCCTCCCAGTTGGACGTGCCCGGAACACCTCACCATGGAGGCGTCCAGGAGGCATCCTGATCAGATGCCCGAGCCACCTCATCTGATTCCTCTCGATGCGGAGGAGTAGCGGCTCTACTCTGAGCCCCTCCCGGATGTCTGAGCTTCTCACCCTATCTTTAAGGGAAAGCCCAGACACCCTGCGGAGGAAACTCATTTCAGCCGCTTGTATTCCCGATCTCATTCTTTCGGTCAGTAGCCATAGCTCATGACCATAGGTGAGGGTAGGAGCGTAGATCGACTGGTAAATTGAGAGCTTTGCCTTAGGGCTCAGCTCTTTTTTCACCACGACAGAATGATGCAGAGCCCGCATCACTACAGTTGTCACACCGATCTACCTGTCGATCTCACGGTCCATTCTTCCCTCACTCGTGAACAAGACCCCGAGATACTTGAACTCCTCCACTTGGGACAGGATCTCTCTCCCAACCCTGAGAGGGCACTCCACCCTTTTTCGGCTGAGGACCATGGTCACGGACTAGGAGGTGCTGATTCTCATCCCAGCCGCTTCACACTCAGCTGCGAACCGATCTAGAGAGAGCTGAAGATCACGGCCTGATGAAGCAAACAGGACAACATCATCTGCAAAAAGCAGTGACCCAATCCTGAGTCCACCAAACCAGACCCCTTCAACACCGTGGCTGCGCCTAGAAATCGGTGACAAAGGGCAGCCCTGGCGGAGTCCAATTTTCACTGGAAACGGGCTCGACTTACTGCGGCAATGCGGACCAAGCTCTGACACTGGTTGTACAGGGACCGAACAGCTCTTATCAGGGGGTGCGGTACCCCATACTCCCGGAGCACCCCCACAGGATTCCCGAGGACACGGTCGAATGCCTTTTCCAAGTCCACAAAACACATGTAGACTGGTTGGGCAAACTCCCATGCACCCTCAGGACTCTGCTAAGGGTGAAGAGCTGGTCCACTGTTCCGCGACCAGGACGAAAACCATACTGTTCCTCCTGAATCCGAGGTTAGACTATCCGATGGACCTTCCTCTCCAGAACCCCCGAATAGACTTTTCCAGGGAGGCTGAGGAGTGTGATCCCTCTGTAGTTGGAACACACCCTCCGGTCCCCCTTTTTAAAGAGGGGGACCACCACCCCAGTCTGCCAATCCACAGGCACTGTCCCGATGTCCATGCGATGTTGCAGAGGCGTGTCAACCAAGACAGTCCTACAACATCCAGAGCCTTAGGAACTCGGGTGTATCTCATCCACCCGGGGCCCTGCCACCAAGGAGTTTTTGACCACCTCGTGACTTCAGTCCCAGAGATGGGAGAGCCCACCTCAGAGTCCCCAGGCTCTGCTTCCTCGTGGAAGGCATGTTAGTGGGATTGAGGAGGTCTTGAAGTACTCCCCCACCGACCCTAGCGTCCTGAGTGAGGTCAGCAGCACATCCCCACCATATACGGTGTTGACACTGCACTGCTTCCCCTCCTGAGGCGCGGACGGTGGACCAGAATCTCCTCGAAGCCTCCGAAAGTGTTTCTCCATGGCCTCTCCAAACTCCTCCCATGCCCGAGTTTTGCCTCAGCAACCACGAAGCCGCATTCGCTTGGCCTGCGGTACCTATCAGCTGCCTCCAGAGACCCACAGGACAAAAGGTCCTATAGGACTCCTTCTTCAGCTTGACAGCATCCCTCACCGCCGGTGTCCACCAACGGGTTTGGGGATTGCCGCCACGACAGGCACCGACCACCTTACGGCCACAGCTCTGGTCAACCGCCTCAACAATAGAGGCACGGAACATGGCAAATTCGGATTCAATGTCCCCCACCTCCCTCGGGGCGTGGTTGAAGTTCTGCCGAAGGTGGGAGTTGAAGCTACTTCTGACAGGGGACTCTGCCAGCCATTCCCAGCAGACCCTCACAACACTTTTAGGCCTACCAGGCCTGACCGGTATCTTCCCCCACCATCGAAGCCAACTCACCACCAGGTGGTGATCATTTGACAGCTCCACCCCTCTCTTCACCCGAGTGTCCAAGACATATGGCCGCAAAGTCGATCATCGAACTGAGGCCTAGGGTGTCCTGGTGCCAAGTGCACATATGAACAACCTTATGCTTGAACATGGTGTTCGTTATGGACAATGAGTAACGAATTTGTATTTCATCCCAAATACCACGATACTGAGCCAACCATGCTGCCTTGTTTTATATCAGTAAAATGGTGAGGTCACACATCAGTAACGTGACTGCAATTCGCAATGTCATTATTAAACAATTGACCTACAGAATGGAGGTGCCCATAATATCTAAAATGACAGATTAGAAAAACAACTAAATAAACAAACTAATTAATTAATAAATATTCAGAAATGCTCAGTAAACAAAATGTTTATTTCTTGACAATGATTAACTTCATTAAAAAGCAGCTGCTCTTGACACTCATCATTATATGGTTCCTGTGTAACTCCAAGTCGTGATGCATATTTGGTTTCATTACCAACCATAAACATTTTTCTTGATATTGGAGATCTTTATATGGAAGAATTTTTACTCATACGTTGCTAATTCTGTATGCAAGTTTTTATGCATATTACGTATACTACTGCTTCTACCACTTTTGTAATAGTGTATTCAGTTTTGGGAAGAACATTATTAAGATACTCAAACTATTTTAGCTGTAGTAAGAGCTGAAAGATCAGAAATATATGTGTTCTGTCAGAAAGCTAACAAAGATTTGAGAGAAGTCTGAGAGAAGAATAAAAGGGCAAAAACCAGACAAACCAAAATGTCAGACCAAATTCATAGTCCAAATTTCATTAGCAAAAGGGTTAAAAACTGAATGATGAAACAAAATAAGTTTTCGGCAAGAAAACATTTGGAAAAGGGTTTGGAACTAACAACAAGGATGAGAAAGTTCACTTTCAGCTGACCTTTTATTCCAGGGGTCTCCAACACGTCAATCGCGAACTTCCGGTAGCTTGCAACCCCTTTGCAAGTGGCTCGCCAAAGGGTTAATGAATCCTACATAAATTTGAAAACTTGATTAGTCAAATTAGGAGTGGGCGATCTTTCCAAAAAATCATATCACAATCCGCAATCTGAAGTGCAATCTATCTTTTCAATGTGGCATACACTTAAGAGAATATCCGGACTCAAACTCATCAAGACCTAAGTAACACTTTATTTTAAATATCAAACAAAGTTGAATTCAATTGTCCTATCGTTCGCTAGCTAAGCGGAGTTAAGGCACACGCCCCGAAGCTGGCAAGTGACTGAGGATAGCCCTCCTCCCCTCGGCCCGCTGCGTGTTTCTAGGATTTGTGCAAATAAATCGGTACCACAAGCGAACTATGATGCATAATGAAATGAGAGAAGTGGCAAAGTCAACCAGAATGTTCAAGCAAATTATAGAAAAAAACAGATCTAAATCCGTTAAGTGATTCTGCCTTTTCTGACATGAATGTCATGAAATCAAAATTCAGAACAAGACTGAGAGATGAACATTTAAATTACTCCATGAGAGTGAACCTAAGGGGCTCCACTCCACCAGACACCTGCCGGTCTTGTTGACTCCATGCAGTGCCAGTCATCTGACCAACTAAAAAACACTTCACACATGAAACTGGACATGTGAATGAAGTGACACAGTGACATGTGACAAAATGATGAAGTCATATCTGTGTATTTGGAATTGCATTGTTTTGTTTTGACAGCATTCATATTTTAATTCAATAGTGTGAGATACACAAGAAAATGCATACAGACATACAAAATGCATTTGCAGGTGAACTAAATATTTTTTTGTGATCTTTTAATGCAAAATGTGAGTTGTGGGCACCAACATTTTGTAAATGGTCAGGCAAAACAAGCTTATTCAGTTTGTTTGGGTTGAAATAAGCTATGAGAATCTTCTTCTTCTTTCAGCTGCTCCCGTTAGGGGTGCCACAGCGCATCATCTTCTTTCATAAAATTAGCTAGGAGAATAAATGTTAGAAAACATGAGGAGCTCTCGGCCATTTTCATTTTGTAAAAGTAGCTCTCAGGGGAAAAAAGGTTGGAGACCCCTGTTTTATTCCATCATGTTGATTACTCTTTGGATGGAGACATCTGATGATATGCCCCTAGGAATGTGGGCCATGGTTCGATTGACGAACGTTCAAAATTGTGGTGACTTCTAAAACAAATGGAGTCAAATACGGTCAAAAAAAAATGTAACAATTATTAAAGTGCACAGAATAAACAGAATTTAGTTCAGGACATCAAAAAAACTCCAAAACAAGTACAGTGGAACCTCGGTTCACAACTGTAATTCGTTCCAAAACTGGTCGTAACCCGATTTGGTCGTGACCTGAAGTAATTTCCCCCATAGGATTGTATGTAAATATAATTAATCCATTCCAAACCGTACAAACTGTATGTAAATATATTATTTTTAAAGATGTTTAAGCACAAATATAGTTAATCATACCATAGAATGTACAGCGTAATAGTAAACTAAATGTAAAAACATTGAATAACACGGAGAAAACCTTGAACAACAGAGAAGACTAACACTGCAAGAGTTTGTGGTATAGCCTTACGAACCACTTACTGTGAACACTTTTTTAATGAGTTTTAAGCACAGGGAAAAAAAATGAACATTTGAAAAATCCGTAATTTAATAAACAACCAAAAAAAGTAACATTGCAACAATTCACGTTACGCACCGAAAAATTAACATTTGAAATATCCGTAATACAAAAACTAACCGTAAACCACCAAGAAAACTAACCTTGCATGAGTGGAGTTCTGGCATGAAGGAAGTGAGAAGGAACTGGATGGAGAGGATGTTACAGTTTTTCCAGCACTTGAGGCCCCTGCTTGGTTAACACTGTAACTCCTTTTGAAACATGAGGTGCTTTAATGGCCTCTTTCTGCTTTAGAATAGTCGAAATCATAGATTTTGATTCTTTTACTCGGCAGCAAGATCAGTAACACAAACGCCACGCTCATACTTTTCAATAATTTCTTTCTTTACTTCGATTTCAATTTTCTTCAAACCTTTCTTCTCACCACTCTTCACTTGCTTAGAAGCCATGGTTAACTGCAAAGCACACGAAATACCGTAGAGCACAAAGAGTTCACAGCGAAAGCACGAATATCTGACTGAGAACAATGCACAGGGAGAGGCTGAAGACATGCTTAAATACAATAACTGGCGCGTACAAATCGGAAGCAAAACGAAATAGAGCACAAAGAATTCACAGCGAAAGCACGCACGCATGTGCAAGGATGCACGTCTGACCGAGAACAATGCAACAAGTGCGGAAATCATCGATGCGCACAAACCGAAAGGGAAACTGGCTTGTTCGTACGAGTGTGTGGTTGTGAACAGACGCAAAAGTTTGGCAAACGTTTTGGTTGTAACCCGATTTGTACGTGTTCCGAGACGTTCGTGAACCGAGGTTCCACTGTACTAGATTATTCAAAATGATTGAAAAAAACACATACAATGTTTAAAGATTTCAAACTTTACTTTATACGTAGTTATTTTTCTAAATCTTCAAATGATCATCATTGAATTTTTAACAATCAATCAATCAATCAATCAACATTTATTTATATAGCACATATACAAAAAAATGTAGCTCAAAGTGCTTTACAAAATGAATAGAGAAATAGAAGACACAATAAAACATAAACATAAGTCAACATTAATTAACATAGAATACTCCTCTAAACTGAGTGTTGAACACGAGATATTTTTTTTTCCATTAGCTTCCTTCTATTCACTTTTTATTTGTGACTCAAAGATAGCTGAACTGCTGGTCTTATGGTTTTCAGATTTTATTTTTTTTATTTATTTATTTATTTTTTTCTCCAGCTGTTGGAGTTTTTTTTTTTTTGTTTTTTCTGTCCACCCTGGCCATCGGACCTTACTTATTCTATGTTAATTAATGTTGACTTATGTTTATTTTTTATTGTGTCTTCTATTTTTCTATTCATTTTGTAAAGCACTTTGAGGTACATTTTTTGTATGAATATGTGCTATATAAATAAATGTTGATTGATTGATTGATTCAGGCAGGAAGGGGCGGGTCCAGGATGGCAGACAACAAAAGTGACGTCATAGGTGAAATGCCCATCAATCTTCCGTTCTGCCAAGTGAGGAAGAGAGAAGGCATTAGCCCACAGTGCCATACCCTGTTTTGGCGGACCATCATCAGAACCCCTAAGCTGCCTTCTATGCACACATGCTTGTCATTACATTATGATGGGCAACAAACCCATCTTAAATACACACCAGAATTCCTAAAAAGGAAGAAAATTTCTAACTTGGCCAAAGATTAAAACAGCAAACAGAGTCACCATGAGGCGTTTTTAAGAAAAGTGAAAATAAACTGAACACACAAAAATTCCATTAAAGTTATAACAAATTGTTAAAAACAGTTAAGCAGTATGGAATTATTATTAATCCAATATGCTTCATTGTGTTCATTCTTATTGTTCTGCAACAAAATATTGCTTGTGCCAAAATTTCTTTTGTATGCCAAACTGTGCTTTACTAAGATTATTATATCATGAGACACTTTATGCCATGACAAGTGCTTAAGAATAAATCTGATAGGCAGTTATCTATTCTTCTTCTTCCTTCAGCTGCTCCTGTTAGGGGTTGCCACAGTGGATCATCTTCCTCCATATCTTTCAGTCCTCGTCATCTTGTTCTGTTACACACATCACCTGCATGTCCTGTCTCACCACATCTACAGGTGCTGGTCATAAAATTAGAATATCATGACAAAGTTGATTTATTTCAGTAATTCCATTCAAAAAGTGAAACTTGTATATCAGATTCATTCATTACACACAGACTGATGTATTTCAAATGTTTATTTCTTTTAATTTTGATGATTATAACTGAAAACTAATGAAAGTCCCAAATTCAGTATCTCGGAAAATTAGAATATTGTGAAAAGGTTCAATATTGAAGACACCTGGTGCCACACTCTAATCAGCTAATTAACTCAAAACACCTGCAAAAGCCTTTAAATGGTCTCTCAGTCTAGTTCTGTAGGCTACACAATCATGGGGAAGACTGCTGACTTGACAGTTGTCCAAAAGACGACCATTGACACCTTGCACAAGGAGGGCAAGACACAAAAGGTCATTGCTAAAGAGGCTGGCTGTTCACAGAGCTCTGTGTCCAAGCACATTAATAGAGAGAAGGGAAGGACAAGATGTGGTCGAAAAAAGTGTACAAGGAATAGAGATAACCGCTGGTACCCTGGAGAGGATTGTGACACAAAACTGTGGGGGAGATTCACAAAGAGTGGACTGCAGCTGGAGTCAGTGCTTCAAGAACCACCACGCACAGACGTATGCAAGACATGGGTTTCAGCTGTCGCATTCCTTGTGTCAAGCCACTCTTGAACAAGAGACAGCGTCAGAAGCGTCTTGACTGGACTGCTGCTGAGTGGTCCAAAGTTATGTTCTCTGATGAAAGTAAATTTTGCATTTCCTTTGGAAATCAAGGTCCCAGAGTCTGGAGGAAGAGAGGAGAGGCACAGAATCCACGTTGCTTGAGGTCCAGTGTAAAGTTTCCACAGTCAGTGATGGTTTGGGGTGCCATGTCATCTGCTGGTGTTGGTCCATTGTGTTTTCTGAGGTCCAAGGTCAACGCAGCCGTCTACCAGGAAGTTTTAGAGCACTTCATGCTTCCTGCTGCTGACGAACTTTATGGAGATGCAGATTTCATTTTCCAACAGGACCTGGCACCTGCACAAAGTGCCAAAACTACCAGTACCTGGTTTAAGGACCATGGTATCCCTGTTCTTGATTGGCCAGCAAACTTACCGGACCTTAACCCCATAGAAAATCTATGGGGTATTGTGAAGAGGAAGATGCAATACGCCAGACCCAACAATTCAGAAGAGCTGAAGGCCACTATCAGACCAATATGGGCTCTCATAACACCTGAGCAGTGCCACAGACTGATCGACTCCATGCCACGCCGCATTGCTGCAGTAATCCAGGCCAAAGGAGCCCCAACTAAATATTGAGTGCTGTACATGCTCATACTTTTCATGTTCATACCTTTCAGTTGGCCAACATTTCTAAAAATCCTTTTTTTGCATTGGTCTTAATTGATATTCTAATTTTCCGAGATACTGAATTTGGGACTTTCATTAGTTGTCAGTTATAATCATCAAAATTAAAAGAAATAAATCAGTCTGTGTGTAATAAATGAATCTAATATACAAGTTTCACTTTTTGAATGGAATTACTGAAATAAATCAACTTTGTCATGATATTCTAATTTTATGACCGGCGCCTGTATAAACCTTCTCTTAGGCCTTCCTCTTTTCCTCTTCTTCCCTGGCAGCTCTATCCTTAGCATCCTTCTCCCAGTATACTCAGTATCTCTCCTCTGCACATGTCCAAACCAGAGCAATCTCTCCTCTCTGACTTTGTCTCCCAACCGTCCAACTTGAGCTGACCCTCTAATGTCCTCATTTCTAATCCTATCCATCCTTGTCACACCCAGTGCAAATCTTAGCATCTTTAATTCTGCTACCATTTATAAATATGGTAGAATGGGCAGTTATCTATTAATGTGTTAAATTTAAAACTGTGTTTAGCAGCAAGACTAACTTAAAATTTCTCTTGTACCTGTGTTTGCAGGATATGACAATTTTTGTCATCGTTTAATAAGGTCTCTGTGGCAAAGCATCACCCGAATCCATATGAAGATATGAAATGGCAAAAACTGCAAAATATTAATCTTGAGCAGCATTTACCGCCTACCTTCACTGCATTAATCATACAAGTGTGTGAACTAGAAGGCAAGTTCAGTTGTTCATGCCGGCATTACTTTGATGTTGCGCGCAATACAACTACTGGACTTGAGAGTTTGAGATGGAGCGGACTTTCTTTGAAGTTGAACCATGTCAACATGACTTCAGACATTATCCAAACACTCGAAATATAAAGGCGTTTTTTTTTTTTCTTATAGATTTAAATAGGTGTATTAGGGTTAAAAGTTGATAAGAGGTTCACACCTAGGCTAACATTTATGCCGGCAAAGGCGGCTTCTCTGTGTAGAGAAAAGGTGATATGAAAAAAAAAAAAAGCCTTTCATAAAAGGAATAATTGTTGAGAGCAACAGGCCATGACTTGCATAAAGTGTATAGAAAAATCAACATGTTTAATGAGTTTGACATGATGGCAAAATTATTTATCAAAATAAACATGACTCAACGTTGATTTTACTTTAATCTTACTTTTGTGAATACTCTGTAATAACAGAATAAACACCCTTCCCAATTTTTAAAAATAGCTAGAAAGGTAAAGTAATATTTATTTCTGCGACAGATTCAAGGCATCAGCTCCAGTTTAGTATAAATTCATACTTCCAATTCAAAACGATACAGTCTTCATTTGTCATTTCGTAAGCTAAAGCTTAGCATTATTATCATATGGACACAATACAAAGAGATTTTTACGTGTAGGTCTCCCACAGGTCATAACTGATTCACAGTGTCGAATGACGCAGCTCAGAGATGTGAAAAGCTGAGACGCTAGCCTGGTTGTCCCTTTTAATTTTAACAAAATGAAAACAAAAACAATGGCCAATCAAAACAGTGTGTATTACATGCAAAGAAAGCAGCCTTTAGAGGTGAGATTTAGCTCTCTTTCGCCAAGTGTCGTGTTCAAGAGAGAGCTCCGTTCTTCAGTCACCTTGGTCTGGCAATAGACTCTTTGGGAAGCCCGAGTTTTATTGCCCTCTGAACAGAAGGGGTGGAGTCAGCTACCCTTACGGGGCGTGTTCTCAGAGTAGCGGGAGGAAAAGAAGATGACATGTTTAGCGACATCCCCCCTCTGGTCCCAGGATGGTATGACACAACTCTGATGAGTCTAAAAGCTGCTCCTCTGATATGTATGAGTAAGAACAGTCATTTAAAAATGCATTCAGACCCCTTCACTTTTTACACATTTTATTATGTTGCAGCCTTATGCTGAAACCATTTCAATTTATTTTTCTCTAATCAAGCAACACTCAATAACTCATAATGACAAAGCAAAAATAGGATTCTAGGAATTTTTGCAAATTTATTAAAAAAAAAAAAAACAATCAAGCCTCAACGGGAAAGGGCAAAACATCTTGTATAAACAGAAACCTTATGTGAATTAAAAACAAAATGACACAAACTCAAAGAACTCTAAAAATGAAATATGCAATATTTCATAAAAAAAAAAATTTAGGGGTAACTGTTGACTGTAACCTGAATTTTAAATCGCATATTCATCAGACCACTAGGACAGCATTTTTTCACTTAAGAAACATAGCAAAAGTTAGACCTCTTATATCATTGAAAGATGCTGAGAAATTAATTCACGCTTTTGTTTTCAGTCGACTAGATTACTGTAACGCACTCCTCTCAGGACTACCCAAAAAAGACATCAATCGTTTGCAATGAGTGCAGAATGCAGCTGCTAGAATTCTAACTGGGAAAAGAAAATCCGAACACATTTCTCCAGTTTTGATGTCACTACACTGGTTGCCTGTGTCATTCAGGATTGACCTTAAAATACTGCTTATGGTTTATAAAACCTTAAATAATCTCGCTCCATCTTATATATCGGAATGCCTGACACGTTATATTCCAAATCGTAACCTCAGATCTTCAAATGAGTGTCTCCTTATAATTCCAAAAGCTAAACTTAAAAGAAGTGGTGAGGCGCCTTCTGCTGTTATGCACCTAAAATCTGGAATAGCCTGCCAATAGGAATTCACCAGGCTGATACAGTAGAGCACTTTAAAACACTGCTGAAAACACATTACTTTAACATGGCCTTTTTATAACTTCACTGTAATTTAATCCTGATACTCTGTATGTTCAATTCATCATAATAACTATTCATGGTGGCTCTCAAATCCATACTGACCCCTACTCTCTCTTCTGTTTCTTTTTCCGGTTTCTTTGAGGTGGTGGCCTGCGCCACCACCACCTACTCAAAGCATCATGATGCACCAACATTGATGGACTGAAAGCCAGAAGTCTAAGTGACCATCATCATCAGGGGCCTCATGTATAAACGGTGCGTACGCACAGAAATGTTGCGTAAGAACTTTTCCACGTTCAAATCGCGATGTATAAAACCTACACTTGGCGTAAAGCCACGCACTTTTCCACGGTACCTCATGCCTTGTCGTACGCAAGTTCTCCGCTCAGTTTTGCAAACTGGCGGCACCCAGCGTCAAAACAATGGTACTGTTCTTGTGTGATTACTCATTATTTTCATGACGCGGCTTTATAAATACACTGAAACTAACCGCATATTGTTTATTAGTGTAATGCATCTGATTGTAATTAACTTCGTAACAATATAATGGTCAGGGAACAGCCATAGTATTCCAAATACCATAACTGCTTTAGCGTTGTTACTCTCACTTCTTCTTCTTCTTCTTCTTCTTTCAGCTCCTCCGTTAGGAGTTGCCACAGCGGATCATCTTTTTCCATATTACTCTCACTGCACCACTCGGAGTATTTATATCACTGTATCTGAGTGTGAATCACAGCAGCAGCTGATCGGAAAAAGAATTATCGGTATACAGCTTTAAGGACACGCTGTCTCAGCCACTGCAAAACGTTTTAAAGCCTTTCCTGTACAGACCTTGCGGTTCAGAAACAGTTTAATCCCAAGAACTTTAAATGCACTCAATCAATTGCTCCTTGTAGAACGGTTTGTACTTATAAGTACAATCACCCCACTGTAAACTTGCACTACAGTTATAATATCTCACAACCTGAGCCACTTTATAAAGCGCGTATTTACATATGATGACGATATCATTTTTAAGGTGAAATGCAGCAAAATATGTTTGTTAAATTATACACATAAAACTTTAACTTCATTTAAATAATCTATATTCTTCACTGGGAGTGTCGTGAAGGATAGAATAATTAAACATGTACTACGAAGATATTTCAATGTTCTTTAAGCGTTTTGAAGAATCGTAGCTAAGCTTACAGATGGCTTAAGTCTATTACAGAGCTGATTGTGTGGCGATCGGTTACTTGGGAAAGAAAAGCACTGACTGCAGTGACTACGCCAATATATATTGAATATAAAACAGAAAGAAAATAACAACACAGCTAAAAGCAGCGACAAATTTCGACAATAAATTATTTCATCAAGTGAAACACATGTTTAATAACGTGCTTTAACTCCTATCATCATGAAAATGACATCACGTATACATCTCAGTATTTTAGTTATTCAGAGAGCTGTAATATCACAAATGTAATGGATTCTGTGTCCAGTTGGAGGAAGAGAGCCAGTTTAAGAAGCAAGTAGTGATTCACACACACAGAGCACATACAGTAGAAGATCAAATACAAAACAAAGCATTTAACGTGCTACTTTAATTACGATGTGATTTGAGAAACTGGTTAATTAAACGATTTTAAGATGAAGTTTATAATGTTCTACTAAATGACAAAATAAACTACGTGATTAAAGTGGAAATGTCGAGATTGAAGTTGACATTTCGTGCTTTTTCCCCACCGTGTGCCTTTTTCTCTGTACCCTAATAAACTTTCATATGACACTCAGACAGTGGGCTTACAACTCTTCTTTTCACGGCAACTTTGATATGTGACTTCTTTTTTATTTCCGGCACTGTGCGATTTTGTGAATGTGAGCTTTCAAGTTTCTCCAACACGCTATGTCACTCGATCAACTTCATTTTGTTGATTATACCACGGTTTATTTGAACAAATAGTATGTTTTTCCTTTGCCTCCACTTTGTATTCGCTGAAATTCTTATATTTTCCCCGTGCTTTTCCCATTGTCTTTTCACAGAAGGCTGCGCTTAAGGGCGATTTATATTGATTTGCATATTCAAAGAGGCATAATTATGGGAGGATTTGGGGCGTTACATAATGTGCGTGCACGAGCGTTAGTTTTCACGCTGATCGGGATTTATGTAGCGGAAGAGCGTGGAAGTTAGATACGCACAGATTCCTGCATCTGGATTTTTCTGTGCGTAAGCACATTTCGCTTTTTGCTTACGCCATGTTATAGTGCGAGTTCTACGCAGGGCGTTATACATGAGGCCCCAGGTCCTTCCATGAAAACCCTAAATACAAAGAGGACTGTTTGATTTATGTTAGGTAGATTGCCCAGAGGGGACTGGGCAGTCTCTTGGTCTGGAATCCCTACAGATTTTATTTTTTTTCTCCAGCCTTTGGAGTTTTTTTTTTTGTTTTTTCTGTCCACCCTGGCCATCGGACCTTACTTATTCTATGTTAATTAATGTTGACTTATGTTTATATTTTATTGTGTCTTCTATTTTTCTATTCTTCTTTTTGTAAAGCACTTTGAGCTACATTTTTTTTTGTATGGAGTTTGCATGTTCTCCCTATGTCTGTGAGGGTTTCCACCGGGTACTCTGGTTTCCTCCCACATTCCAAAGCTATGTAGGTTAGGTGCTTTGGCGATTCTAAATTGTCCCTAGTGTGTGCTTGGTGTGTGTGTGCCCTGCGGTGCGCTGGCGGTCTGCCTGGGGTTTGTGTCTTGTGTTGGCTGGTATTGGCTCCAGCAGACCCCCGTGACCCAGTAGTTAGGATATAGCAGGCTGGACAATGGATTGATTTTTGAAGACGTATAAGTCGCGGTCTGATTTTATGATCGATTTCTCAGGTTTCAGGACCTGACTTATACACTAATATATACGGGGAGTATCTGTGTCCTATTATAAACTTTCAACCAATTCTGATTTTTTCTGCTGTCAAATATGTGAGCTTAAAGCACCTCATTACGGGTACCAATTTAAGGGGTATACCCGGTGCAGTCTCTACTGGCACTTCCTTCTTCTTAATATAATAATTCTTTACATTTATATAGCGCTTTTCTCACTACTCAAAGCAATTGGTGAGCCACTAATTTATAGCATCCACCTGGATGATGGGCCGGTAGCAACTTTTGCACCTGCATGTTCACCTCATGTTATTTGTTAGGTGGTGATATGGTGACAGAAATAGCTAATTTAAAACAGGGGATGATTAGGGGGCCAGAATGACTAGACCGTGGTGGGCAATTTAGCCTGGATATCGCAGTACATTCTACTCTTTACAAAAGCTGCCCAGGGATCTTTAATGACCACAGAAAATAAGGACCCCTGAAAGAAATCCCTAGACTGCACTCGGACCTTGTCTCCATCACCACTGTTTGGCACCTGATTAAACAAAAGATGGCTCTTCAGTCAACATGGAGGCATCGCTTGTTAGATGACCAAAGACGATGCATTGGTGCTGCTCTGTAAACCATACAATCTTTTCAAGTTTATTGCTTTCCTTCGGTATTTATGACAATTAAATGGGCTAAGCCCAACCATTTTCTAGTGTCTTATCTACTGTCTTTTTTCTATACTACCCTTTTCATCCCGGGTATGACATTAATCTACATCCAGCCCTCCATGTATGCCCTCCAACCTGCAGGGAAAAACCTGGGGGTTGGTGGCAGAATTGTAACTCCATCCACCGTAAAATAATTCACACTGTTCCACTCCATCTGAACTAGTGTGGTGCTGAGGTGTCACCCATTGCATGGCTGCACTCGGGTCCTAATCTGGGATCCTGACTTGGTTTGTCATGTGGTGCGTGCGGCAATGCGCTCTAACACTGTGTGCTCCTAACCTCTCCTTCTCTCTCTCTTTCTCTCTTTTCATCTATTTCTTCTGGGACAGACTATGGCTTCCTGTGAGTTTCACCAAAAGTAACAGGCTTTGAAATATAATAAATTCATGGATTAAAGAAAAAACACAATAGGCACTGAATTGCAAACCTCAAAGAAATTGCTGTAAGCTAACAGGAAAAGAAAAAGAACTCTTTGTATAAAATGAAGGGTTGGCTATTAAGATAATCTAAACCAAAACTTTTAAAACAATTACTCGCATAAATGGTAATTTATAATGTAAGTAGATAAGTAAGACTAAGGATTTCTATATGTAAACCCTTAAAAAAAAGTGAAACCTAAATACTCCCACTGCTCAGGCAAATGTCAATGATGTCTTGACATAGTTGGAAAAGAGACACGGAGGAATTCGAGCAGGAAGTAACACATTACACAAGAAGAATCAACAAGAACCCCATGTTGGGCTGTTAATAACTGGTCACTCTGAAGGCCTTAATTGAAGAAAAGATGAACGCTTGCCTGCATTACTTTTCGGCCTTGGGCTCGAGAGCTGACAGAGTATGAAAGCATTGAGTTTTGGAAACCTGACCTGGATTTCTTTGAGAATTTTAGTTTGAGTTGTACAGAGTTGTGACCCTGTAAATTTTAACAGCTGCGTGACTTTTGCTCGGAGCAAATTGTTGGATCAATTGTATGTTTTTCTTAAGTTGTGAAAAGCAGGGCACTTCTAATTCCAGATATTAAGTTATTAATAGTGGAGCCAAGATTTCATAAAAGGGTGGGCCTAATATTTTTTATTGTTTGTTAAATATACATTCATCTTAATAACCAATGTTTTAGAAATCTAGTCATACCGACATAAACGGGGTCATCAGTTTTTTTTTTGTTTTTTTTTTGTACATCTGTCATAGTTTGGTTGTCTCCATACTTTATTTAAACCTGGAACCACCGGTAACATATTTGAGGATGAGCAGCAAATGAGAGTACACACAGCCAGCAAGAGGTGGCGACTCAAGTGCTTTTATTAACAAATCCTGGGTTTAAAGCAATGGAAACCCCAAAGTGCAAACGTGCAGTGCAAGATCTTTATATAATAACTAAAGAAATAATCCAAGATAAATACAAGCGATGGGGTGGAAGTTAAAATGATCAAATAAACCAGTAACAGCGCACTGCATGATAACGTGCAGTGAATACACTTGACTTGAGCATTTCTAGTTGTTCTCTTCTTTCTCTGTGCATTTAGCATTCGTTTGCTCAGAGGTTGATGCGCTTGCTGCTTCCTGAGCAGCTCTTCTATTCTCCACCCTAGCATACTGCTTCTTCTCTTCATCCGTTTGCATCGTTTCGCATTAAAACTGATTAAGTCAGTGGTTTTCTTTCAATTACTTAGTACGTTTTTCTTTAATTTTTTATTTAAGCTGGCACTTTAAGTGTTCAATCTGCATCAAGAATGATTTAAGATATGAAGAGGTAGGGGAAGTGACGGCAAAGGTGGTAGGGAATGAGCCTGTACACATACACCGCACGGCCGCTGCTAAGAGTTGATTCTACAACAAAATAAAATAAAAATAAAAATAAAAATTATTAAATGAATGTTCATCTACTGAAAGTAGTGGGCTCTCTGAGAGCAGGGTCCATAAAGACAATTGACTTCTGGCCACGTCTCTTCTTAAACGTAAATCCCGGGGATGGAAGGTTCAGAGCTGGAGTCGCGGGGCCGGAAGTCACATCGCTGTTCATCCCGAGAGTCGTCATCCGGCCTGAGGAGAGCAAGGAGGTTAGTAGAGGGTGGGATAACACTCTTATCCTTCCCCATTCCTTCATACAGACTCTAAATTTCAGGACAAACTTGTTATATGTAAAACACTTTTAATTTATCTTTTTCAGAAGTTGCCAAACCACGTCACAATTAACCTTATTAAAGGTAAACTTAACAGTTTCAGTGCTTAAATGGGGCCTCCTACCACAACACTGTGAAATGTATTAAATTCTGGTTACTATATTCTAATTGTTCATCCATGGTTTATTTTTATTTATTTTTGCTCTTTTCTCTATGAATTTTATCTCTCTCTTTCTATGATTTCCTTGTGAAGAATCTGATGTTGTTTATTTGGTTCTCCGTGTTATTTTTAAAAATGTTTTTTCACGTTATGTTATTATGCATTCATGCAATGTGATTTAATCAAGTGACCCGGTGACATAGCATCCATTATGTATAAACCAGTAATGGCGCACTGCACGATGTATGGGAAGTACAGGATGGGTATGGTTGGAGGGTTCCCCACTTGATCACATTTCAAATATATAATTTAATTATTAACACATTACTATGTGTAATAAATTATATATTTAACCAGTAATGGCACACTGTATGATAACATGCAGTGAATACACTTGACTTGAGCATTCCTAGTTTTCCTCTTCTTTTTCTGTACGTTTAGCAGAACGTTATTTGATGCTCTTGCTGCTTCCTGAGCAGCTTTTCTTTTCTCCACCCTAGCGGCCCGCTTCTTCTTTTCTTTTGTCGGCATCTTTTTGCGGTAAAACTGATTAAGTCAGTGTTTGTGTTGCAATTACTTAGTATGTTTTCCTTCATTTTTCAATTAAACTGGCACTTAAGTCTTCAATCTGCCACAAGAATGATTTAAGATATGTAGAGGTAGATGAAGTAACGACGAAGGTGGTAGAGATGAGAATGGCACCAATACACGTGCGCTGCATGGTCGCCCTGCTGGCCACTGCCGAGAGTTGATTCTACAATAAAATATAATAAAAATAAAAAGAGGAATAACCTTGGAGGTCAATCATCACCCCCAAAGCGGATAGTAGACGTCACGTAGTATTTGTGTACCAAATTTCAGGTCAATAGATCAAACAGTTTGCGACCTACAGGTGATTTAAAATCCTGGACAAACTATTGGACAGCCACAGTAGCGTATTATATAAGATATTGTCGGGCAACCGGTGTGGAATTTTCTAGGGGCGCCACGAGAACTTTTGTAAAATATTTAAAATTGCTAGTGTTTTTGAACTTTTGGTTGATTAAAAAGATAATGTTTAAAAATATATATTTTATGTTGGAAAAACAGATAACGGAACACTTACAGAAATGAAGTCTAAGAAAGACGAGAAATGTACGTCTGTCTTTCGAAAATTGATCCTCACATTAATCCCATAGGTGCTGAAAAACAATCTCAACATTCACATTAATTAAATTTAAGATTTATCCTTTGATTCCTTTATTAATAAAATGTCTTTCAAACTTGTAAAATTAACTGTTTTTATTGGCGATTGTCCATAGATTGTGTCGTCACAACTTTATTTATGGGCAGTCCCTCAGGTGCGTCGCGAAAGAAAATATATCCATAAAAAAAGAGGTAAAAATCACGGGGGGATTCCTTTATTTCAAAACTACAGGCCTTGGTGCCACTCACCTGAAACAGAGACGCCCAGTGACAAGTGCAGTGCACCAATACATGGGCTTGCAGCCTAACCACCTCAGCCGGTGACGCCAAGGTGCACCAAGCCCAACTCATTTCCCCCGCGGCCTTCCCTCAGTATCTGCAGGGACACCACATCTCCTGTCACCGTGCCTCAGCCTCCAGCATGCCAATCTCTGGAGCGGTAAGTAGCTCCTGCTCCTGTTAAACTCGAGAAGAGTGACCTCGACCCCCATCTCTAGTGTCGACCATGTCCCACCTTTTTTTGGGTTCTCATTTCCAACTGCTGGCCTTCCCTGTAAAATAACGTTGCCTCTGGTTTGCTCCTGCCCTTCATTTTCACTTTCTTTCTTTTCATCGTCAGACCCCTTATATTTCTTGACTAGACTTCTTCTACATACAGATAGGAATGCAGGTGTGCTGATGACCGACCCCAGAGCATTAATGAGGCAGTTCATTGAACTACACTTGAATGCACGATTAGCCAATTGTCCCAGAGCTGCTCCGCTATGCTACCAGCCACACCTACACCCCTCCAAAGCCTGAATGCATATTAATAAGTTTTTTATTTAATATTGTTCTTCGCCATGGGTCTCTTATAACAGTGTCTAATTTGAATGATTTTTATTCACAATTAATGGTGAAAATAAACTGACTGCCTATCTTCTGATTGATAATACATATTTTACACCTGACGGTCATAATGCACAAATGTCCAAATAATATATTTTTCACCAGTTATATAAGAGCAGACAAACGAATAACTGTTTTTGGCATTCCTTGAAATCTGTGTATTTAAAAAGTGCTGTTCAGTGAGTTTTACTTGCCTTATGTTTTGAGCAGTCTCTGAATCCACAAGTGAATCTGTTCTGAGTCACAAACATATCAAAAATTGTATGTTTCAGCCACATACTGTATCAATTGTAACAACAAGCCACAAAGCTGTGAACTTTACTGTTTGAAACAGAAGCTGAAAACTTTAGTATCAATTGAGTAGGTGGCACACGAATATCAGAGAAATCCGTCACCTTACCTGATCCTACGACATTTGACGGTGGAGTGGTTGTAGATTTTCTAGCATGCTAAGTGGTGGTGTTAGTAGAAGACAAATCGTTTAAAAGTTAAAGTTAGCAGAACTAGTTGCAAGGTTTTCACTTGCCACTGGGGCATTGCTGAAATTTTCAGTGCTGGCATCCAACTGTGGAACGTTTTGCAGTTTTGTTTGTTTCCTTTAATAAAACCTGAAGAGGGTGTTTGTCGAGACACCATTATTAGTTATCTTGCCTTGTTCACGTTTCTCTTGAACAGGTCCTTACTACATAACTAATTTAAAGTCAATATTATTTTCTAAACCTTGGTAGGTAGACGTATGCTGTGAAATTGCCATCCATATACAGTATTTGCTTTCAGAATACTTTCAAAAAGTTAAATATAATGGTAAAATAACACTTTAAAAACATTAGAACGATCTAGACAAGAACAGACCCTTCACCCAGCAAAGCTCACCATTCCCATCCACTAAATTCTTCTAAAATAACATCAAGTCAAGTTTTGAGGGTCCCTAAAAATCCTACTGCCTACCACACTACTTGTTCACTTATTCCAAGTGTCTGTGGTTCTTCGTCTGAAGAAAAACGTCTAATGTTTGTGTGAAATTTACCCTTGACAAGTTTCCAATTGTGTCCACATGTTCTTGATGAACTCATTTTAAAGCCACAATCTCAGTCCACTGGACTAATTCCCTTCATAATTTTAAACACTTCAGTCCTGTTTCACCTTAATCTTCTTTTGTTTAAACTGTAAAGGTTCAGCTCTTTTAATCTTTCCTCATAACTCATCCCCTGTAGCCCTGGAATCAGCCTAGTTGCTCTTCTCTGGGTTTTTTCTTGTGCTGTTATGTCCTTTTTGTAGGCTGGAGATCAAAACTGCACACAGGACTCCAGATGAGGCCTCACCAGTGTGTTATAAAGTTTCAGCATCACCTCCTTGGACTTGTATTCCATACATCAAGGCGCTAGCTAACCTGACATTCTGTTAGCTTTCTTAATGGCTTCTGGACAGTGCCTGGTAGATGACAGTATCAAGTCCACTATGGCTTCTAAATCCTTCTCATTAAGTGTACTTTTGATTTTCATACTTCCCAACACTGGCGATATGAGTGAGTAGGTTTATAATTACTTTATATTTGACCCCAGCAATCCTATAGTCTTGGAATTCAAGGTTTAAAATATTCATTCATCTTATTTGACTGTACCACACATGTGCACCCAAGAGACAAACTCGGTGCTCATTTAATAATTGTTAAATTCCGAGCCAGATGGTGGCACTGTTGTCTGATGTCTTTTTTCATTCTCCCGCAGCAGAAAGGATGATTGACAGCTCTTCTCTCCTGAACTCACCTCATCCGGCTTGCAGGCGTCATATCCGATTCTAATGTCATCTTGGGACAGTCTGAAGAAGGCTCTCATCTGAACAACTTGCAATCTTTTCTTTTGCCCATCACAATATAAAGGGATCATTATGGTTCCCCAACTGTTCTTGACGTGTTTTGTGTCTTATTACAACTGCCAATTACAAATGTATATTACTAGCTGAACTTACCTGTTGAAGATAGGTATTAGAATACATTTAAAAAATTGTGATGTCTATCTCTTGTCCAACGTGTAACCTCAGTGTCCCTCCTATGTCTTTCATTCGGTATGCTTGCATGTCTAAACCACTCTTTCCTGAACCTTCCTCTTATGATCGCATTCCCTGCAAATCCTGCCTTTTCAACTCCGTCATTTCGAGGAGTGTTGCTCGTCTCCTATTCGCATTTTCACTACCAGCAATAGTAGGCGGGTCCCCATCACCAACTGTGAAAACATCATTTGTATTTTTGCAAATACTTCTCATCTTTGAAAGAAACTTGGGTTGTGCCTCATTAGTATTTAGCGAC
This sequence comes from Polypterus senegalus, assembly GCF_016835505.1. Taxonomy (NCBI): domain Eukaryota; kingdom Metazoa; phylum Chordata; class Cladistia; order Polypteriformes; family Polypteridae; genus Polypterus; species Polypterus senegalus. Next base: position 16,354,210 of record NC_053168.1, read on the forward strand.
CCAATGTTGCTCTGTATGGTATTTGCATTGTTGTCGTTGAAATGCTCCATTTTAACTCAATTTTTGGAAAGAGTAAAAACTAACTTGTCACAATCTGGAACTGAATTTGATACTCTGAATTTCATGTCATCATTCCTATAGTCAAACTGACCAATCAGATTGCTCAGCGAGCCAGACATGCAGACAATCACAGTAGTGTTTTTGGTAACACTTTACATTGTCCATAGTTACACTGTAACTACTATGTAATTACCTTTATAAGTACAGTGTAACTATGAGTTATGACTCCGTACTTACTGTGTAATACAACGTAACGTAAACAGAACCTTCCAGATTTTCTTCATCTTGCACCCTCATCCATGCTGGAAAAAATATTGCTCAATCTCAAGGACTTAGACTCCATCTCTGCAATATATAAAATCATTTTACAATCCCTCCCTTTCAAAGATCCAAGAGGACACTGGGAAAAAGATCTCTCAATTAATATATCAGAAGAGGAGTGGAAAGTAGCAATGCAGAGAATTCACTCGAGCTCCATATGCGCAAAGCATACAATTATACAACTTAAAATTATTTATCGAGCACATCTGTCTCGACTAAAACTCTCCAAAATGTTTCCAGGGCATGATCCAACCTGTGAACGCTGCAAACTAGTTCCAGCCTCACTAGGTCACATGTTCTGGGCCTGCACCAAATTAGCATTATTCTGGACAAAAATTTTTAATTACCTTTCAGATAGCCTTGGTCTCACAATCCCTCCTAACCCATTAACAGCTGTGTTTGGGGTTCTTCCAGAGGGGCTTAAAGTGGAAAAAGACAAACTAATTGTGATTGCATTCAATACACTGTTGGCACGCAGACTTATTCTGATAAACTGGAAGAATCCAAACTCTCCTCTTTTAAGTCAGTGGGAAACTGATGTGTTATATTATTTGAAATTGGAAAAAATCAAATACTCAGTTAGAGGATCCGTACAGACGTTTTTCAAAACATGGCAGGATCTAATCAGTTATATTTTAAAATAAGTTCATGAAGCATAGAGAATTTATTAATTTAGGTATGTTTTTAAAGCTGTAAAATTTTTATGCCGTTTGGCTTGCTCTCTCTCTCAAGGGTGGGGATCGATCTGTTCTTAACTCTATTTTTCTTTTTGTAAAAACTTGATTGCTTTGTATGGAGTGCAATAAAATTAATAAAAATAAATAAAAAAAAAATTGTGATGTCTATCTCTTGTCCAACGTGTAACCTCAGTGTCCCTCCTATGTCTTTCATTCGGTATGCTTGCGTGTCTAAACCACTCTTTCCTGAACCTTCCTCTTATGATCGCATTCCCTGCAAATCCTGCCTTTTCAACTCTGTCAACTCTGCTTGTCTCCTATTCTCATTTTCACTACCAGCAATAGTAGACGGGTCCCCATCACCAACTGTGAAAACATCATTTGTATTTTTGCAAATAATTCTCATCTTTGAAAGAAACTTGGGTTGTGCCTCATTAGTATTTAGCGACCCAATGTTGCTCTGTATGGTATTTGCATTGTTGTCGTTGAAATGCTCCATTTTAACTCAATTTTTGGAAAGAGTAAAAACTAACTTGTCACAATCTGGAACTGAATTTGATACTCTGAATTTCATGTCATCATTCCTATAGTCAAACTGACCAATCAGATTGCTCAGCGAGCCAGACATGCAGACAATCACAGTAGTGTTTTTGGTAACACTTTACATTGTCCATAGTTACACTGTAACTACTATGTAATTACCTTTATAAGTACAGTGTAACTATAAGTTATTACTCCGTACTTACTGTGTAATACAACGTAACGCTATGTTTTTTTTATTATTGTAGACAGCAGAAATGGCCAGAATGGATGGGCACCAGAATTGTGACTATGCCTGTAAATTGTCTCGGACGTTTATTTTCTCCAAGAATGATTCTGAGTAGAGTTTTTAGGATTTCCTCTTCGTGTTTTAGTTAACATTTTGTACATCTTGAGAAATAAGATTTGCAGCATGTTATACCCCGCTTTGTATGTATTTTGGGTTGTAGAATGTATTACGACATTATTATGTTTAATTAATATTGATTTAAGTGAGTAATAATTATTTTGTGTTTTCTTACTACGCTATTTTGTATTGTTGGCAGCCATTGTTACTGTTTACAGAGTTAGACTTGCTAGGGGATGACATCCAATGTTGCTCTTTGCCATAGGGTCGAAAGTTCAAACTCTGTGATTATCCAAGTTGGCAGACAGTACTAGGAATCTAAATCACATGCTTAAATTAAATTTCGTTGGGCTCAAGACTAGTTTCTCATCTCCGACTTAGAGTTTAGATTTCATTTTGGTTTTGGCTCTACAGTATGTTTTCTGTTTAGCAATCTCTTGTTACATCTCGACTCTCGTTTCCCTACTAGTCCAGTTTTCTTGGCGTTGTTGCATGTCTTTTCCAGCAGCACAGCACTCATTTGACAAATATCTCAGTTATGATATTAATAAATTACTTATATTGTCCTCCTTTCTTTATGTTTCTCAAATCGATGCTGCTTTTTGTTACTGTGTTATTGTACTCTGTATAAAGTCGTCTTAACTGTACTTGTTAAGTATGTTTTGAAATATTTGTACAATGTACATGTACTTATTTATCGATTGCGATGATTGGCTGTATTATTTGCTCTGTGAGTCTGTATTTCTATTTTTATTACGTTTCTGCTGCTGTATGGATCAGAATTTTTCACTGGGATCAATCAAGTTTATCTAATCTAATTTAAGTGTATTATAGTTCTGGGCTCGTTCCAGCATTCTGAGCCAATGCCCACTAAAGAGCGGTATACAGAAATAAATTGACTTGAGTCTTTATCGTTAGCTGCAGAACACACAAATTCAAACATAAAAACTGATCTTTACTGAATACATTTCTGCAATACTCTTTACACAGAGACTGATAACTGCTGTCATGTTTCATATCTGGCACAAAAACAGTTTTAAAGAAAATATTTAGCAATAAATAAAAGACAGAATATGACAAGATTTCCTAGCCATGAGGGGCTTTCCACTTCAAGTCTAATACTTAACCCCCTAATGCTCTATTATAATTTCTAGTTGTCTCTTGAATGATTACAGCATTTCAGTTGAAATCGCCTACGGCAAAAAGCTTTATACACTGTACTAAAAATAGGATTTTCTACATCTTTCTCTAAATTAGGTTTAACTCAGCTCAATTTGTGTAATTTTATCTTGGTGAGATGTGGAATTAATGTTAATGGCCTAAAGTAACCATACCTATGCCATCTACTACTTCAATAAAAATGTCCCTTTAGCTATGTTTTTATCAGGAATGCTTAGATTTAATTATTTAAACTAAGTATGAATCGCATACTGTTTAGCTCTGGGATGAGATTAGTTTAATGTGTCATCACATTTTCTAGTGTTATATTGTGTACCATTGAAATTATAGTCTAAAACAAATATTTTAAATAATGTTAATGTCTCTGTCAATCTTAAGTCAAAATGAATTGCCTTATTTTTAATAACATGTAGTTTGGCTCTCTAAGTGTTTTCATTCTATCCGTTTGCAATCAGATCTCATTTTGACAGCTTGCTACAGTGTCAGGTTTAATTGTTCACGTACATGTTTTCATTTTCTGTATGATTTCATTATTAAACCAGTCCTCTGAAACAATTATTTTTCCCCCTTAAAACATCCTGGAAGAGAACTAATGTCTTCTTAATATTTTGGCAAATGCAAGAGTTACTTAGAAATGTCAGAATGCAAAGTCTGTCATAAATAAGCTAAAAATGGGAATCAAAAAAACTACTGAGAATTTACTAAAAGAGATCTTAACCATTTTTCCTACATAATCACCCAATCCATCAATGCATTTTTCCAACACCACATTATTATTAATATTGTTTCTTTTATTTCTTCTTCATTGAATATTACAAATTAAGAAATTAATGGTCCATGACAGTTTTCACCTCATCATCGATCACAAAACTATGTCCTCCAAGTTCTTGCTTGTCCAAGTTCAAGCTGTGGAAAAATTTAAAAAATCATTGGCTGCCAACATAGCATAATGAACCCAAATCTGAAATGGAAATGTATTTATTTTTTTTTTTAGGTTCGGCACTCACAGTCCTCTTTTGCAGCCCATGATTTTCATCTTTTTCCAATGCTGGGAACAGTGTGTGGATGATAACAAATTGTTAACAACAGCAGAGTGAAAAAGATATTTTGTCATTAGGGTGGTATACCATATAAAGGAGACACATACATTAATTGTAAGTATTTTCAACTTGAAAATTGTATATTTAAATACCTAGTGCCTCTGTTAACAAAATGTTTTTCCAGTTTTTATGTTATTTGTCTTGGGCGGTGTACTATAATGTTTCAAACATTTCCTTTAAGTATCTTGTGATGAAAAGAGTCGTATGGCTTAATTTATCATTACCTCTTCCAATACCTGCACATCTGTCAAAACTATTGAAAAACAACTATGTAATTATTTTTTCAAATTGAGGAAAATATAAACATACTATTCTATAGAGAAAATATTGATTGTTCAGGAAAAGTAAGAAACCCCACTATAAAGAGAGTTGTGTTTCTTAACCTAAATGAACATGTGAGAATCTAATTGCAATTAGCAATAGGCATTGTGTGTCTGGTCTGTGGATGTGTCTGTGTGGTTGCCCTGCAATGGACTGGCATCCTCTCCAACTTTGTTCCTGCGCCCTATTCTAACTGAGAAATCCTCCAGAACAACTGACCCTTATACGAGTTAAAAAAATGACATGACATTTCATTTCACTTTAATGATTTGATTCTTTCGAACTACCCATAAATCGATTCACTTAATTAATTTGATTCATCAACAGCATTTGAGACCAGTTTGTATGGGAAGTACAGGATGGGTATGGTTGGAGGGTTCCCCCCTTGATCACATTTCAAATATATAATTTAATTATTAACACATTACTATGTGTAATAAATTATATATTTAACCAGTAATGGCACACTGTATGAACACGTGCAGTGAATCCACTTGACTTGAGCATTCCTAGTTTTCATCCTCTTTCTCTGTACGTTTAGCATTCGCTTGCTCAGAGGTTGATGCGCTTGCTGCTTTTCTTTTCTCTATCTTAGCGGCCTGCTTCTTCTCTTCTTTTGTCGGCATCTTTTCGCGCTAAAACTGATTAAGTCAGTGTTTTTGTTGCAATTACTTAATACGTTTTCCTTAACTTTTCAGTTAAGTCTTCAATCTGCCTCAAGAATGATTTAAGATATGAAGAGGTAAGGGAAGTGACGGTGAAGGTGGTAGAGATGAGAACAGCACCCATACGCATGCACCACATGGCCTCCCTGCTGCCCGCTGCCGAGAGTTGATTCTACAATAAAATAAAATAAAAGTAAAAAGGGTAATAATCCCTAAACTCTTCGCTTTTAATATAAAGATGTAATGCAGAGTTTCAGCATAGTATATGTGTACCAAATTTCAGGCTACAGGTTATTTGATTTTTGACCTTGACCTTCCTGGGTTTACCTTTGACCTTGGAAGTCAATCAGCACCCCGAAAGCAGATAGTAGACATCATGTTGTAGATGTGTACTAAATTTCAGGTCAATAGGTCAAAGGATTTGTGAGCTACAGGTGATTTAAAATCCTGGACAGACAAACGAACAGCCACGGTAGCGTATTATATAAGAAGATATTCTGATAACTGATGCGACACTATCATGCTTCAGTACACAAAGTTAAAATGTAAAAATAAAATAAGACAGTACGTTTGAGAATCATAAGTGACTGAAAAATTGCACAACTCATTCTCCGGAGCAATTTAATTCACAAATTAAATGAATAAGAATTGTGCACCTTGCTCTGAGATAATGAATTATTTGCGAATGAAATGAATAAGAGTCATCAGACTCATTCTTGGGTAATGATTCAGTTTGCAAAAAAATTGAACAAGACTCATAAGACTTGTGCTTGAGAAATGATTCAGTTTGTGAATTAAGTGAACGAAAATTGTGACACTCATACTTGGTTAATAATTCAGATTGCAAATGAAATGAACGAGAATCTTGACACTCGCTCTTGGGTAATGACTTACTGTACTTGACACATGCTGGGTGCGGTCAATGGGCTGTAAAAATGTGTGCAGCAAAGTAAAGCTGAAAACAAATAATTGTTAGAAATGGGAATTACATTTTTATAGGGTTATATAAAGTTTTATAAGGTTTTCATTTCCTCGCAGCAAGTGATGCTTCACAGGATACTCCAACCTCCAGATTGTCAATCAAGTGTCTCAGCTTTATAGGGGACATATTTAGAAAATTATTGAGATTTCTAAAGGTAAATTGCTTAATTTATGCTTAAATATTATGCACAGAGTTAAAATCTTATTTTTTGAGGTTAATTTGTTTATCCCCTGTACTGTATGTGGTTTAAGAATTAGAAGTATGACTTCTTCAACTTCAAATGTGATATTACTTTCGTAGGGGGTGCAAAAATAAATCAAACATGTTTCATCACCATAAACCCATAAATTGATTTCAGGAGTAGCTTCTAGTAAGTCAGTCTCTCACTAAGTATCATATTTTTCTACGTCATTGTGTGTGGCAGAGGCAGCCGAGTGGGTTGGCGTGGGGGTCCTTTGATAGGCAATCCCTTGTAGTAGTCGGCCACATGCTTTGGTCCGGTGCACACCAGGCTTTTGCTGTCAAAGTGTTCTTCAAAAACAACAAATCCATCATCACTACACAACACTCCTTCCGAATGCACTTCAGCATTCCTCCTAACGGTGATGTCCCAAATCAGAAAAAAACAAAAATTCAGACAGATTGGTAAACATTGATCAGAAAATCTCGATTTACGAACACCTGAAAACATCCAAGATGTAAGGGCATCAATTTTGCCATCTAGACATTCCACGTACAAACATGCTTCTGCCTTAGGTGTTTCCAACATGTCTTTGAGGAGGATTTTGCATGAGGAACTTAATTTCCATCCATAAAAAAAAGATGGTAGTGCAGGAACTCACTGAGAGAGACTGGGAATGTCATAAAAAGTTGTGCACGAACATTCTGCAAACTGTTCATCGAGATGCCATTTTCATGTGCAGCAAGAAGGCACATTTCCATTTGAATGGTTGTATAAATAAGCAATTCTTTCACTACTGGGCTGAAACCAACCCTCGTGAACTTCATCAGAGACCCCTGCACAGTGGGAACACGTGTTACAGTTTGGTGTGCCGTTGCAGAATTTGGCATTGTAGGCCCTTACGTTTTTGAGGAGGGGCGATCAACAGTCGCTGTCACTTCAGAACTTTACATTGAAACGCTAGAGAACTTTTTGTGGCCCCAATTGGAAGAAATGCATGTGGTGGATGTGTAGTTTCAGCAGGGTGGAGCAATAGCTCATACAGTGCGGAGATCCATGCAAGTTTTCCGGGAGATTTTTCCAGGGAAGTTGATCTCCCTGCACAGCGTTGCCGGTGGCCTTAACCTGATCTTGCTCCATGCGATTTCTTCTTGTGGGGTTATCTCAAGTTGAAAGTATACACACACCGACCTCAAAACCTTGAAGCCCTCAAGGACACTATTCGCCATGAAATCACCGAACGAGTCATGCAAGCTTTCAGAAATCGTCTCAAAGATGGCCACCACCCTGAAGACATCGTTTTTAAAACACAGTGAAAAAAAATACTATTTTGTATACCCTTTCTTGTGTCGTAATGAAATATATTTTATCTTGTAGCGTTTTCTTAGAATAAACGTGTGATATGGGGTACTTCTTTTTGACTCACTGTGTATTTATAATTAATGTTTCCTTTTTATAAATATTAACTGTTGAAGACAGACTGGCAGGGATTGTGCCCAGTGACAAAAAAATAATCTCTTTTGTAACCTTCTGTCCAAATGAGACCTACAGTAGTGGCCAAATGTTTTGGCAGTAACATAAATAAATGTGTTTTGCAAACTTTGCTACATCAGCATTTTCAGATAATTTTTTACATGTTTCTAGATAGATAGATACTTTATTAAACCCAAGGGGAAATTCACATAACCCAGCAACAGTATACTGATACAAAAACAATATTAAATTAAAGAGTAATAAAAATGCATGTACAAACAGACAATAACTTTGAATAATGTTAGCGTTTACCCACTTGGGTGGAATTGAAGAGTCGCATAGTGTGGCGGAGGAACGATCTCCTCAGTCTGTCAGTGGAGCAGGACGGTAGCAGCAGTCTGTCGCTGAAGTGGCTCCTGTGTCTGGAGATGATCCTGTTCAGTGAATGCAGTGGATTCTCCATGATTGACAGGAGCCTGCTCAGCGCCCGTCGCTCTGCCACAGATGTCAAACTGTCCAGCTCCATGCCAACAATAGAGCCTGCCTTCCTAAAAAGTTTGTCCATGTGTCAGGCGTCCTTCATCTTTATGCTGCCTCCTCAGCACCACCACATAGAAGAGGGAGTTCGCCACAACTGTCTGGTAGAACATCTGAAGCATCTTATTGCAGATGTTGAAGGACGCCAACCTTCTAAGGAAATATAGTCGGCTCTGACCTTTCTTTCAAACAGCATCAGTATTGGCAGTCCAGTCCAATTTATCATCCAGCTGCACTCCCAGGTATTTATAGGTCTGAACCCTCTGCACAGTCTCCTCTGATGATCACATTGTCCATGAGGGGCCTGGGCCTCCTAAAATCCACCACCAGCTCCTTGGTCTTGCTGGTGTTCAGGTGTAAGTGGTTTGAGTCACACCATTTAACAAAGTCTTTGATTAGCTTCCTATACTCCTCCTCCTGCCCACTCTTAATGCAGCCCACAATAGCAGTGTCATCAGCGAACTTGGCAGGATTCCGAGTTGTATTGGAAGTCCGATGTGTGTTGGCTGAAACAGGACTGGAGAAAATACAGTCCCTTGCAGTGCACCTGTGTTGCTGACCAAAATCTCAGACTTGCAGTTTCTGAGACGCACATACTGAGGTCTGTCTGTAAGACACCAGGTATGAATCTACGCCCATCTCTGTCAGCTTGTCCCTAAGGAGCAGAGGTTGGATGGTGTTCTTCCTGCAGAATATCAGTCTGTCCTTGATGTTTTCCTTGAAAAACAGTGGCTTCTTTGCTGCTGTTGTCCAAAATTCTTCGCCTTGCTGTGTGTGCAGATGCACTCACAACCACCTGCTGCCAATACTGAGCCAGCTCTGCACGGGGGGCAATACGATGATTCTCAGGAGGAGACGGTACTGGCGCTTGCTGGACACTTTTAGCTGATTATTTTGTGCCAAGGCCAAAATAAGTGAAAATTAGTTTTTTTGTGATAAAGTGAACTTTTTATGCTAATAAAGCACATTGCAATAAATTAATATGCATCTGATCACATAAAAACAATGTGAATTGCCACCGCAGAAACTGAAGCCTTAAATTTTGCAAAACGCAGCATTTGTGTCATTGCCAAAACTTTCAAATAAATTATCACCCTTTGTGCTGCTGCACAGTCTGTTGAACAGTACAAGAGTACAATTCAGAAATCTACATCTACAAGCATATTAAATATAACTTAACATTCAAATGATTGTTTTACTATCCGTCTCCTATCTGCCTATAATACCAAAGTAACTTTTTTCTGATTAAGTTCACTTTTCAGATTACTCTGTACATGGTGTGCAAGCTGATAAGTCCCCTCATATTGGAAGCCAGCATGCTAGATCTTTTTATTCTGCATGAAATTAACTAAATCCTTTTCTGCAAATCTTTGAACTTCTTTGGTGTACATTAAACAGCAACAGAAGAAATTTTATGCAATGAGGATTTAGTGATAGCTTTGTGATGTTGGAGGCTAAAGGTTATTAGGGAACATCTTACAGAAATACCTAGACAAAGTTTTTACTTAATTTCTGTACAGATTTACCGAGCCGCCGTCTTTTTCATTTCAATTGGACGTTTGCAAACCGGCTCCCTTTTAAATACGCGGTTGTTCATTGATAAGCTAATCAGAAAGCTTTATCACTGTCAGAATCAGTGTAACACATAACCGCATGAGACTCGCGTGTTATAAATAACTCTTAGCAGATAATTAAAAGGGCATGCCACCTGCAAGTGATCAAGCTAAATTCTCATTCCGTCTTTTTGCCTCATCTTGTAGGAGCAGAGCAGTGATCTGCAAAACACAAATATACTGTCAGTTCAGCCAGGAAAAAAAAAATAAAAAAATGGAGGTCCAAATCCGAAAAATGAAAAAGAGGCAAACATATTGTAAATAACTTCTTTCAATTGCATTAAGTCTTGGCAAAGACTGCAAAACATTTCTTGGAAACAGTGGGACTTCTGTTTACGGTAATATTCACTCGGAGCTTTACTTAGGCAAGGTAATAGATTCAGCACAGATATAAATAATAGTAGTAAATTATACAGTTTCCGTCCCACAAGAATTGGAAAAATATGGCATAAAAGTATTACATTAAATAAGGTGGAGGAGCAAGTTCAGTAAGTTCACTTTATAAAGAGGATAAATTGTGTTTAATCTATCAAATAAAAAAAAAATCAAAAGAAAATGAAATATGTTGGTAAAATATACACATACTGTATATACTATGTATGAAGAACTATTTTAACGTTCTCATTTTCTCCCTAGCTACAATTATGTATGTCATATAGAATGACAAGTCCATGGAAGAAATACTAGGGTGCCAAATCGGCCGTCCCTGTTTTATCAAAAGTAACAAAACAAATAAAATAAGCTGCTCTGTGGCGCAAAATGTAACAGAAAAGTCCATGAAAGTCAAAGGTGCTGTCAGGCTTGGTAATAAGGTCACAAGATAGGAGCTCCATCCAAAATGTTCTCACCAGATGTCTTCTGGGTACTGTGGAGGGAACAGAAGAGGACCTTATTAGCGTCAGCACCTCTTCTCAGCTCAGTGTAGCACGTACCTCAGATGAGCCCAGAGAGTGATCCACAGACACGCACGTTTGACAATAAAAATATACCTTCTGCATGTGTGTGGGTGTATATATATATTGTGGAGAATTCCCCAATAAACAAAGACGTTTCACAAAAAAGTGTTGAGGACCGTCCCCGTATATTGTCCTGTGGACAAAGTAGCAAATAAATAATCAAAAAGAAACCAAAGAGGTAACAATTGGAAATGTTTATCAGACAAAATGGCGTTTATATACAGAGATGAGTTATGGGAACAGGAAAAGGTTGGCAGGAGAAAACGTGGCAACAGGAAGTGGAAACAACGTCGTTTGATGAAACCGGAAGTGATGTCAGCTCATGTGACCGGAAGTAATGTTGTGGTGGCCATTTTGGAACCTGGAAATGTTGGTAACTAATTTTCTTCGGCTTTTCTGTGGAAAGAAGAGATTCTGGTAAGTACCACGTGACAACCCTTCATCTCGCGATGTTTCACTCACCTTTAGGCTTGTTGACTGCCTCCTAATTGCATGTGTGTGAATATATATATATATATATATATATATCTACACATACATATATATATATATATATATCTACACATACATATATATATATATATACACACATACACACATATATATATATACACATATATATATATATACACACATATATATACATATATATATATATTTATATATATATATATATATATATATATACACACACATATATATATATATATATATATACTAGCAGAATACCAGCCATGCAGTGGAGAGTAGTGTGTTAAAGAAGTTATGAAAAGAAAAGCAAACATTTTAAAAATAACGTAAGATGACTGTTAATGTAATTGTTTTGTCATTGATATGAGTGTTGTTGTCATATCTATCTATTTATATATATATATATTGCAAAATAGCTGCGATTGGCAGCGGAGAAGTAAAAAGAAAAGGAAACATTTTAATAATAACGTAACATGATTGACAATGTAATTGTTTTGTAATTGTCATGAGTGTTGCTGGCATATATATATATATATATATATATATATATATATATATATATATATATATATACACACACACACACAGACACATATATAAACATATATATACATATAAACATATATATATACAGTTATATATATATATACATATACATATATACACATACTGTATATATACACACACATATACATACTGTATATACAACATATACATATCTACATATATACTGTATATACACATATATATACAAATCTACATATATATATCGACATATATATATTAGGGGTGGGACTCGATTAAAAAAATTAATCCAATTAATTAGAGGCTGTGTAAGAATTAATCTTGATTAATCGTATGTAATCGCACACGTAAATTTGCCCCAAATCGCAAATGTTTTTTTTTTTTTATTTAAAACGGTTTTAGTGGGCGACAGAATCAAATAATACACATGGACATGAATATTGTAAACTGAAGCTGTTTTAATTTCTGAAAAAAGCTTTTAAACTGCATTTGAATTCAAAACAGAAACAAAAATATCATCCCTGGTTAAAATTGGGCAGACTTAAAAATAAAGTGGTAGTTTAAGTACTTTAAGTACATTTTCAGAATAGTATTGTCTTTAAATAATAATAACCAAAATTTCACCATAAAGTGCAGTTTTCTTCTTAAAAAATAAGTCAGAAACATAAAAGGTAATTTGACCAGCTTACTCTTTAAACTCTGAGTAACATTAGCCAAAATTATTTTGTACATTAGGCTAAAACAGTGTGATCATTGAACATTTTGTAATTAGATGTATTTAGAATTACTAACGGTCACGGAAGTCCAATGATCCCCAGTAAGAGCCACAAAGTCCGCTTTCTGTAATGCATCTAATTTTGCTTGCTTTTCAGTGCGCACAAAACCATGCTTTTATCAAGGCTTCGCTCGGGTAGTCGAAATGATCAGTCGTAGGAACGCGCTTTATTCCGACTCTAACATTTTTGTAGCTGTGATGTGTGCATCAGTGTAATGGATGTACCAGGAAATCATGCATTGACAAAAGTTCCGTTTTCTTGGAATTGAAAGTGTGATTAAATGCGTTATTTTTTAACGCGTTATGGAGTACATGCATCGAAGCTTCTCAACTGTGCTTGTGCTAAGAAAGGGAAAATTTTAAAAATAACGTAACATGATTCTGCGTTAACCTAATATTTTTTCATACGTCCCAACCAAGGAGATGGGAACGTAAAATGAATCGAGTAGCGCGCGGATGTCGGCGTTAGAGGCAAAGACTCTACAATTGCGCCATCGCTTGTCTATGCTAAAATATGTATTGTAGATCGGGCTATAGATATACATTTATATATATACCCGTGTACCGCA